>NW_028319121.1:912500-1100000 GCF_062004578.1 Staurois parvus | reverse complement strand
GGTCTCCCCGGACCCTGCATTCACTATATCCGGTCTCCCCTCACCCTGCATTCTCTATATCCACTCTCCTTGGACCCCGCATTCACTATATCCGCTCTTCCTGGATCCTACATTCACTATATCTGGTCTCCCCCCACCCTGCATTCACTATATCCACTCTCCCCGGACCCTGCATTCACTATATCCGGTCTCCCTGGACCCTGCATTCACCATATCTGGTCTCCCCAGACCCTGCATTCCCTATATCCGGTCTCCCTAGACCCAGCATTCACTATATCTGCTCTCCCCGGACCCTGCATTCACTATATCCGCTCTTCCCGAAACCTGCATTCACTATATCCGGTCTCCCTGGACCCTGCATTCACTATATCCGGTCTCCCTGGACCCTGCATTCACTATATCAATAAAAACCAGCGCAAACCCACATAATCAATTGCATTACTCAACTTATTAAACAAACTTAAAGACTGTGACAAAAAAAAACACTTTTGTGTTAGTAAAAATTAAATTATAAAATATATAAAAATAAATATATAAATATAAAAAATTAAAATTCATAAGTCCAGTGACAAAAAAATCCCAAAAACTTTAGTAGACAGTCCCGTGACAAAATAAATCAAATAATAATTAAATTATAATTTTCATTGGATTCTTCCGTGCCTTTGATCCCTTCACCATCCAGCAGTGCAAAAACCAACATTAACCGCACTCACCAGATATTAGTGAGTCACACGCCTTTCAGGAATATTAAGGGCTCCTGGACCCCCTTTACTTTTTATGAGACCTCCAAATGCTGCTTCCTCTTATGTCTGGGTGCCTCTTCTGCTTACTCCTCTCACCGAATCCCCCAAGGAAAATCAGGAAGAAGAAAAGACCATAGCGTGATACTGTAGTGGTTTCTCCTCAAAATAATCTCTCCAGACCACTCACATTTTAGCGGGATATAACCTGCATTTTATTAGAAACAACAATGATTTTCTTTCAAAATGATCCACTTTCCAAGTACAGCGACTTTGCATAAAGACCCCACAGCCTGGTATACAGCAGGATGGCAGACCTCAGATGCAGACTCATCCACTATGCTAAGATGGCCCCTTGGAACGCACCGCTCGGCGTGCGTTCCACTCACCGGAAATGACGTCAGACGCCGGAACAGGCAACCGGAAGTGCATCAACGCGTTTCGCCCCACCCACAGCCCGGTTCACTATATCTGCTTTCCCCGAAACCTGCATTCACTATATCCAGTCTCAATGGACCCTGCATTCACTATATCTATTATATATCTTTTCTGATGTCCAAGGACAGGAAGCAGGCGAGAATATTACGAGTTCGGGTTATATGTGCAAAAGGGTTGCACGTCTGACGTTATCTCCAGCTTGTCGGGTGGGGATGAAGCCCACTTGGTCATTATGAATTAGGGATCCTATGCATGAGTTGAGACGGGTAGAGAGAATTTTTGCTAGCAGCTTGATGTCTATATTGAGGAGGGAGATTGGCCTATAGTTGGACCATTGTGTGTCATCAGAATTCGGTTTTGGGATCATAGAAATGTTGGCTGTTACTGTTTCGGGGCTGAAGGTGTGGCCCGATAGGATTGCGTTGAAGGCATTTTTGAGGATAGATGAGAGAAGATGGGCAAATATTTTATAGTAGTTTGCAGAGAAGCCATCTGGGCCTGGACGTTTGTACAACTTTAGATTTTTAATAACGTTTAAAGTTTCAGTTGGGGTAATTAATTGCTCCAGGGCTGTTAGCTGGTGAACCGACAGCTTCGGTAGGGAGAGGGGAGCCAAGAGGGTTTCAGCATGAAATGGGTCAAAAGGTGTAGAGGGAGAGTAAAGTTATGAGAGATGTTTGTGGAAGACTTGTAGGATGCGTTCCGGATTGCTAGTGAACTTGCCGGGGAGATGCGATAGGTTTGGTAATCTGATCAAGCCTACGAAGCGAGAGGGCCAAAAATGTGCCAGGTTTATTTGCTTTTGTATAATATTTATTCCGAGATCTGCAAAGCAATAGTTCCGCCTGATCCGTGAGGAGGAGATCAAGAGCCAATCGTGACCGCTCTAGTGCTTTTCGGTTGGCAGGGGACAGGGTCACCTGGAAGGCTTGCTGAGATTGGTAATAAGCCTGTTCAAGGTGGTAGCGTTGCTGTCTTTTCTCTTTGTTTAGAAAGGATACTTTGCTAATGCAGAACCCACGCAAAACCGGTTTGTGCGTTTCCCAAAGAAGGAGGGGAGAGATATCTGGGGCCTTGTTTAAAGATAGGTAGTCTTTAAGAGCGGCTTCAATATCTGAGCAATGTGACGGGTGAGCTAATGGTTGTCATTGATGACCCATGAGGAATCAAGAGGAGAAGGTGCCAAAGAGGCGATGGATGTTAGTACAGTGCTGTGGCCTGACCAGGGTATGGGGATGATTTCGGAGGCCAATAACTAGTGGGAGGAACAAGCAGTGGTGAAAATGTGGTCTAATGTTGAAAATGTCTTGTGAGGGTGAGAGTAAAAAGTATATTGGCGTTTGAGTTCTCTCCAGGTGTCAACCAGGGAGTAGTGCTGTAATAGGGTCTGAAAGTTTTGTTTGAAAGCTGATGGGAAGGAAGGCTGGGGAGATTTATCAAGGAAGGGGTACAGTGTGCAATCTGAATCCCCACAGATGAACAGGGTACCGCGTTTGTGGTAATCAATGACTGATAACAGGTGGGAGAGGAACAGTAATGGACCTTGATTTGGTGCGTAATAGACAACAAAGGTAATTTCTATATCTAATAGCAGCCCTGTTAGTAAGAGACAATGCCCTTCAGGGTCTATTCTCCTTGTGTAGTGTAAAAGGTGCCGTGCAGTGGAAGGCGATGAGTACACCTCTGTGTTTGATTGCGGCAGAGGCTATGTGAATCTGAGGGTAACGAGGGCCGAAAAATTTAGGGGTAGACATGGGAGTGAAATGCGTCTCTTGCAAGCATACTATGTGGGCTTTGTATGATGCAAATGAGCGAAAGGCCTTATTATGTTTCTGTGGTATGTTGAGGCCCTGAACATTCAGGGTGAAAATATTTAGGGAACCCATGGGGGGAGTGAATGGCGTATTAAATGATGAAAGGTCTTCGTTTGGATGGGAGTCAGGTAGCCTCGAGAAGGGGGAGGTAGGTAGCAGAGGAGAAGAGGAGGGGCTGAGGAGTTATGCGGGAGAGAGGGGAAAAGTATAGGTTTAGGGAGGGGTGTCAGAAGGGGGTTGTGGAGGGCCATTCTGGCCCAGAGTATGGTCCCTAGGGTCTCCCAATGATGGGGTGGTCCAGGGAGCAGGGGTAGCCCAAGCAGTATTAAAACTACAATACTACTAGGGCTAGTGGCGAGTGCACAGTAGCGCGTGCCGCGGGGATGACAGCATAAAAATGGATATACAGTGTTAGGATCCTGTGGACAAGGCAGGAGACTCAGTTCACAGGGGAGAGATAAGAGTCAAGATAAACATTAACCTGCAGGAAAAAATTTCCCAAAAAAGGAGCACTAAGGGCTAGTGCAAGGTTACAAGATGCCTTCAACTGGGTGAAGGGTGAGAAGAGATGGATGCCAAGGATATTTGGTCAGCAGGTTGGCATAGTCCTATGGTGTGTAGGCGGTGAAGCCCATGCAGGTTGGCGGGCTTCAGTCCATGGAGTCTTGATGAGTCAGAGCAGGTGAAGAGAAGCGTCCTCGTTTGTGGGCATTAAGTTGACCTGTGGTGAGATGTGGAGGGTGTGACTTTTTTGGGGAGCAGGACGCTGATCGCTGACGGGAACCTTCTGATGGGGTTGCTGGGGGTTGTAGTTGGAGGTTCAGTAAATCTTCGGGGGTCTTGCAGTTATAGTCCCGAGTTTGGAAGTGGAAACGTACTGCGAAGGGGAAGTTCCACTTGTATGGTATGCCATGTTGTTGGAGCGCTTGCAGATGAGGTTTCATAGCCCTGCATGTAGCAATAGTAGTAGGGCAAAGGTCTTGGAACAGTTGGTAGGGGTGACCTTGGAACTTTAAAGATCCCGCGTTGCGGGCTGCTTGTAGAAGTTGCTCTTTGGTGCGAAAGAAGTGGAGCTTGGCGATAATGTCGTGTGGGGGGCCGTCAGTGCATTGTGGAGCTAATGCCCTGTGGACACTGTCCATTTCTAAGCGTTCTATTGGAATAGCTGTGGCAAGCTCTTGAAATAGGGCTGTGACGGTAGATTGGACGTCAACAACTGATTCTGGGAGGACACATATTCGCACATTTGAGCGGCGAGCCCGGTTTTCGAAGTCCTCAAGGTGTGATTGTAGTGTTGCATTTTCATAGCGCAAGAGGTCTAGGTCGTCTGCATGTGTCTGACAAGATGCGTCAAGGTCATCAACCCTCTGCTCTAAGTCAGCGGTGCATTGCCCCAATTCGTGAATTTCCCTGGACAGCTTATCCATGATGCGGTCAGATGTTTGTTTCAGGGCTTTATGTAGGTATCTTTTCAAATCGTATGAAAAGGTCAGGCGATGTGAGGTCAGAGGTGGGAGTGTGTGTAGGGGTCACCAGGTCAATGTCTGACTCACCATCTGATGTGCAGGAGGGACTGGGTTGAGCTGTCTGCAGCGCTGCATATGGCTGTGCTGAATTCTTGCTGCCAGGTGTAGCTGCGGCGGCCATCTTGGAGGAGGCCCGAGCCAGGGCCTCCTTGATTGGCTTGCTGGGTGGCGGGGCCTGGTGTCGGGACGCTCCCCGGACCATGCTGGCCTGTGCCAGGGGGGTTGCCACGGCGACCAAAGCCGCTTATAGATCAATGCCGGGATCCGTGGTCGGGTGGCTGTTGTCCCTGCAGCATGACAGAGCCTCAAGGAGACATGTCCGGCCGCGCATGCGCACTCCGGGCTACTTCGCTTTCTATGAAAATGGTAATCGGGACAAATAGAGAGGGAGAATCTTTGGGGGCACGGACAGCAAGAAAAGCATACGGATGTTCTAATCCCTCTCCACTCAAAAATAAAATCCCTCTCCAAACAAAAATAAAAGTTATACTTGGTTATATTTTAAATTTCTGCACAGCAGACGCAGGGGAATTAAACAAAGCCCTAGCAAGACTTTTCTGGTGGTATAGCCCTTTAAAGTGGACTGCAACAAATTCAAAAGTCTCTGCTGCCCATTTTGGTATCTTTAAGGACATGTGCAGCAGATTAAGGTCGTTCTTAAAAGCACGGCTTTTACCAAATGGCACTATTACTTCACCAAATTTAAAAAAAAATAATTACCTCTAGTTCATAGATACCTAACACAACTGGAGGTAATAAAAACCAACTCGAAGTTGGTGTACAGAGACAGGCAAAGTGCCTGTCTCTGTATGTTGTGTAGCTCTGTGTTTCTCAACCTTTTTTCAATCAAGGCACCCTTTAAGATTATGTACAGTCCTGAGGCACCCTTTAAAATTTTGGACAGTCTTGAGGCATCCCATTTTAGAACTGTGAAGAGTTTGGGGATGGCCCTTTCCTGTTCCAACATGACTGCGTACCAGTGCACAAAGCAAGGTCCAAAAGACATGGATGAGCCAGTTTGGGGTGGAGGAACTTGACTGTCCTGCACAGGATCCTGACCTCAACCCCATAGAACACCTTTGGGATGAATTAGAGCAGAGACTGTGAGCCAGGCCTCCTCCCCCGACATCAGTGCCTGGCCTCACAAATGTGCTTCTGGAAGAATGGTCCAACCTTCCCATAGACACCCCCCTAAACCTTGTGGACGGCCTTCCCAGAAGAGTTGAAGCTGTTATAGCTGACTCAATATTGAACCCTACGGACTAAGACTGGGATGCCATTAAAGTTCATGTGAGCGTAAAGGCAGGTGTCCCAATACTTTTGGCAATATTGTATTTATCAAGATCAATTGTAAAACATAATTACATAAATAAAAAACACCTACACAATACTTATTTGAAACAACATTGGTATCAGACCGAATTTTGAACCTACGAAGAATAGTACATACTTGCCTATACCCCCACATATGTGGGGTACATTACACACGTTTCATTGTATACAATTGTGCATACAAGTTTGCATACCCCTGCAGAATTAGTAATATACAGGATGTATGATTTTTAAAGAAAAGCTGAGTGAGCAGGCAAAACCATTTCTTTTATTTCTTATGGGATTCATACTCAACTGTAGGTCATAACAGAATGGCACACCCATAAAACAAAACATGGCAACAAGAAAACAAATTATATGCCCCCTGTTCAAAAGTCTGCATCCCCTTAGTTCTCAGTCCTGTGTATTGCCCCTTTTAGCATCAATGACAACATGCGGTCTTTTGTAACAGTTGTCTATGGGACCTGAATTCCTGCAGGTGGTATAGCTTCCCATTCATTTCAGCAAAATGCCTCCAGGTCATGCAAAGTCTTTGTTCATTATGCATGAACCACACATTTGAGATCTCCCCGGAGTGGCTCAATGATGTTAAGGTCAGGAGACTGTGATGACCACTCCAGAACCTTCACCTTTTTCTGCTGTAACCACTGGAGGGTCAGCTTGGTGTTGTGCTTAGCATCATTGTCATTCTGAAAAGTCCAAGAGTGTCCCATGCGCAGCTTTTGTGTAGAACAATGCAAATTGTCTGCCAGTATTTTCTCATAACATGTTGTGTTTATCTTGCCATGAATTTTCACAAGATTCCCATTAGAGATTGCCATTAGAGTTCTCACGGTCCTGAAACATTAGTGAGCCAACTCCCATGTTTCAGCGTGGGCATGGTATTCTTGTCGCTGTAGACCTTGTTGACCCCTCTCCAAACATAGCACTTGTGGTTGTAACCATAAAACTCTATTTTTGTCTCATCACTCCAAACTGCAGTGTGCCAGAAGCTGTGAAGTGTGTCAAGATGTTGTTGGGCATATTGTAACTGGGCTTTGTGTGGCATTGGTGCAGTAAAGGCTTCCTTCTGGCAATTCGACCATGCAGCTCATTTTGTTCAAGTATTGTTGTATTGTGCTCCTTGAAACAGCCACACCGTCTTTTTCCAGAGCAGCCTGTATTTATCCTGAGGTGCCCTGTGGGTTTTTATTTGTATTTCAAACAATTCTTCTGGCAGTTGTGGCTGCAATCTTTCTTGGGCTAGCAGATCTTGGCTTGGTATCAAGAGATCCCCGAATTGTCCACTTCTTAAAGTGGTAGTAAACCGCAGCTTGAGAAAAAAATTTAAAAAATCCCCTGGAAGGTAATGTCATAATGTGCTAGTATGCATCGCATACTAGCACATTTTGCAGGACTTACCTTAAAACAAAACCCTCCAGCGGTGCGGTGTCCCTGCTGCAGAGGCTTCCATCTTCACCCAGTCTTCTGGGTTCGAGTCCTGGCCGCCTAACTGGCCGAGCCGCACTGATGTCACTTCCGCACATGCATATGGGAGTCTCATAACAAGACACAGTGCTGTAAAGGAACGCAACGGGTATGCTGTTCCTTCAGTGCACATGCGCCACAGAAAAAAAAGAGCAAATATCTCCTAAACGATGTACATTTAGGAGATATTTATTTTACCTAGAGGTAAGCTTTATTGTAAGCTTACCTGGAGATAAGAGATACAAAAATTGGGTTTACTTCCACTTTAATAAATTATTGAATAGTACTGACTGGCATATTCAAGGCTTTGGATATCTTTTTATATTCTTTTCCATCTTTATAAAGTTCCATTACCTTGTTACACAGGTCTTTTGACAGTTCTTCTCTGCTCCCCATAGCTCAGTATCTAGCCTGCTCAGTGCATCCACATGAGAGCTAACAAACTCATTGACTATTTATACACACAGACACCAATTGCAATTTAAAAGCCACAGAAGTGGGAAATTAACCTTTAGTTACCATTATAACCTATGTGTGTCACCTTTTGTGTCTGTACCAAGGCCAGACATTCCAGGGGATGGAATATTTTTGATCAGGACCATTTGGGTGATTTCTGTTATCATTATGATGTAAAAAGGAGCCAAGAAACTATGTGATAATAAATTGCTTCATATGATCACTATCCTTAAAACGATACTAAAGGTTATTTTTTTTTAAATACCAAACATGTTATACTTATCTACTGTGTGCAGTGGTTTTACACAGAGCAGACTGGATCCTCCTCTTCTCAGGTCCCTTTCCGGTGCTCCCGGCTTCTCCTTTCTGTTGGGTGCCCCCATAAAAAGCAGCTTACTATGGGGGCACCCAAACAGGTGTGTTCCCAAGCAGCTGTCCATTCACACACGAAGCCCTGCCCCTTCTCTTTCCTCATCAGCTGACTGGTCGTGATTGACAGCATTGGCCTACAAACATGATATCCACCATGAGTTTAGATCCAGGACTGTCCGCACAACCACCAAAGGAATAACACATTAAATAGAATGGGTCAAAAGAAATGCCTCATAAGGATATCTTTCAAGGGTTTCATACAACAAGTTCCCCAGATAGAAATATAAAAAAAGGACACAATCCAGGCCTTTAATCAAAATGGTTCAATCATCTTACCTTGTGTCTAGATCTATACCCCTCAAAAATGCTGCTTGTGTCCAATATTTTGCTGGTCCGGCTGCATGTTGACCACACTCTTGGAAGAAGGAGCCCTGACGAATGCCATTGAGCCCCCTCCTCTCTTTAACCCCCTCCTAAAGACTACATTTTTAACCAGTTTTTGGAAAAATTATTTTCCATATGGCCAACCTTTGAAGCGAGTGGTTGTATATTATAAGAATTAGTCCCTGATGACACATAAATGTCCTGTGTTTGTGGTCCCTTTTACAGAGCTCTAACTAGTTCATTGATGATCTAATTTCCTGTCTTTCCTCTATTACCTAATTAACGAGTCTTAATGAGACTGATCCAATTAGGTGATCAATAAATCCTCTGACCATCCTGCCCCCTCTCTCTGGCAATTGAGCCTGGGAAAACCTTTCAGAGAGTTAAAGGAAACTTGTGCTTGTTGTGAAAATGCTAATTGCCTGGTTGTCTGTGGCTTCAGGGACCTGAAACAGGAATGTAGCAAATTAAGTCAGTGTGAAGTCAGATGCCTGGATCCGCATATCTCTTCTAGGTCAGTGGATCAGAACAAATTAACTGTTGGATGAGCATGGCAGCCAGGCAACTAGAAGATTTAAAAGCGAAGATCAGCATTGGAAGTCTATTATTATACAGGATTTACATGTTTCTCTTTGTACGGGGCTTCCTTTAACCTTCTTAAGGTGACTAAAATCAGACCAAAAACATCTCATGGATACCCCAATTCTAAAACAAAACCTGTGATGTGTATTTGAAGCAATCAGGTAACCCCCTCCCAGGAGTCTCATGTTATCTTATCTTGGTCACCTTCAGAAGGTGACCAAGATCAGGCCACCACCACTCATCGATAGCACAATCCTAAAATGGAACCCATGATGTGTAGTTGGTATTCTTGAGAAGGTTTACAGTATATATATACAGCCTCAAGGGAAGAAGGGAAAACGGGGAAAAGACTTAAACCTATAAATATACTGTATGAATGATGGAGATGAGGTTCAGGAGACAGTATTCAATATGAAGCTAAGATCAAGAACACGGGGACATGACCTCAAGCTAGCAGAAAGGAAGTTTAAAACTAACCTTACAAAGTATTCCATTACCAAAAAAGTGGTGGATGCTTAGAACAGACATCCAGCAGATGTAGTGGGTCAGTCAACATCTAAAAATGCTTGGGATAAACCAGACAAAAATGTTTTAAAAAATGGATGTACTCAAGAAACCAACTTTTTTCTGTTGTCATGTTTCTATGCCTGCTCTGGTCCCCACTTCATGTCAACCTTGCCTGATAAATGAAAATTGCACACTACTAGACACACCCCCTGACACTATGTGGCAGCACTCATACCTGGTGACTGCCAACTCAGGCACCAAGCAGTGCATTATGGGAAGGAAGAGAAAGTGTGCACACATACCTGAAAGTTATATTATTTTTAATGGGGTTGTACTATGGATTATGGCAGCCGGCACGAGGAGGCTTGAGTGAAGATAGAGTGTCCTTTTCATTTTTGATGGAGTGGGGATGGGTTTTTCATTGTTAAGTAGAGGTAAAGATATCATTAGGCTCAGCAAAGATCCATTGGGCACTGGTAAGGATCCAGCTAGCTCACTTTACACATTCATCCACCAAATATATAAACGATAAGTGAAACCAGGAAATGCTCCAGTTATCAGTGGACTAAAAGGTGTGGAAATCCATCGTGTTAGGGCCAGGGCTTTTTTTCAGTGGGAACTTGGGGGAACACAGTTCCAGCACCTACAGTACAGAATGTGTCATGGCAAGGGGTGCTGGGGGGTGCTGCAGGGTCATTTGATGCTGGCTGCTGGGGGATCTATTATCACTGGGGGGTGTCTTTTGTTGTTAAAGAGGTCTATTGCTGCGGTGGGGGGTATATTGTTGCTAGGGGGTTGTCTTATGTTGCTGGGAGGGATCTACTGTTGAGGGAGGGGTCTATTATTGCTGGCTATTGGAGGGTCTATTATTATACAGGATTTATATAGCTCCAACAGTTTGCTCAGCGCTTTACAATATATAAGGAGACAATAAAGCAACAATACACTTCAATACAAGAGGGTTAGGAGGGCCCTGCTCCTAGGAGCTTACAATCTAAGAGGGAGGGGCTGGTGGAACAAGAGGTAATAACTGCTAGGGATGAACTGGAAGGAGTAATAGAAGATTCTGTTATTAGCTGAAGGCAGGATAGGCTTCCCTGAAGAGATTTTCATAGATCGCCTAAAAGTGGGTAGAGTAGGCGATAGAATGATTGATTGGGGTAGAGAGTTCCAAAGGATGGGGGAGGCTCTGGAGAAGTCCTGGAGACAAACATGGGAGGAGGAGACAAGGGAGCTAGAGAGCAGGAGGTCGTGCGAGGAGCGGAGAGGACGGTTTGGGTGATATTTGGAGACAAGATTGGTGATGTAATTTGGGGCAGAGTTATAAATGGTTTTATATGTGATTGTTAATGTTTTGAATTTTATTCATTGGGCAATGAGAAACCAGTGGAGGGATTGGCAGAGAGGGGTGGAGGCCAGTGGAGGGATTGGCAGAGAGGGGTGGCAGATAAGGAATGGTTAGTAAGGTGGATGAGTCTGGCACCAGCATTCATGATAGACTGAAGAGGGGATAGCCTGCAATTAGGTCGGCCAATGAGGAGGGAGTGACAATAGTCAAGGCGAGAGATAATCAGGGAGTGAATAAGTTGCTTAGTGGTTTCCGAGGTTAGGAACGGGCGTATCTTGGAGATGTTGCGGAGGTGAAATCTATAAGATTTGGACAGTGATTGGATTTGGGACTGGAAGGACAGATGGGAGTCTAGGATTACACTTAGTACCCTGGCATGAGGGGAGGGACTGATGGTTGTGTTATTGATCTTGATGGAGAAGTCAGGGGAGGGGGCACGGGCTGGGGGGAATACTAAGAGCTCAGTTTTGGAAAGACTGAGTTTGAGGAAGTGGAGTGACATCCATGCCGATATGTCACTTAGTAGGTTAGTAATGCGAGAGGACACTGAAGGGGTGAGGTGAGGGATAGAAAGGTAGATTTGTGTGTCATCAGCATAGAGATGGTACTTAAAAACCATGGGAGGTTATCAAGTGACCAAGGGAGGAGGCGTAGATGGAGAAGACAAGGGTTCCAAGAACAGAACTTGAGGGACACCTACAGAAAGAGGGAGTGGAGAGGAGGAGCCAGAGTTATAGGTAACACTGTAGGAGTGCTGCGTAAGGTAGGAGGAGAACCAGGAGAGAGCAGAGTCTCCGAAGCCAAGAGAGTGGAGTTTCTTGAGGAGAAGGGGATGATCAACAGTATCAAAAGCCGCAGAGAGGTCAAATAGTAAGAGTACGGAGTAGTGGCCATTGGTTTTAGCAGTTAGTAGATCATTGGTGAGTTTTAGTAGGGCAGATTCAGTGGAGTGGAGTGGAGTGAGCGAAAGCCATACTGTAAAGGGTCAAGAAGGTTGTTGTCAGTGAGGTAGGAGCTCAGGCGATTGTAGACTAAGTGTTCTAAGAGTTTAAAGGTAAACGGGAGCAGGGAGATGGGTCTTAAGTTGTTCAGGTTGGTGGGGTCCAGGGAGGGCTTTTTAGGTATGGGAGTGATGTGTGCATGCATTAGAGGGAAGGGGAAGGCACCATTAGAGAGGGAGAGATTGAAGATGTGAGTGAGGGAGCATAGGACAGAAGTAGAGGGTGACCGTAGTAGTGGTTGAGAGGGGACAGGATCCAGGGGGCAGGTGGCGAGACAGGCTTCTGAGAAAACTTCAGTAGTAGCAAGGTCAAAAGAGGAAAGTGTTGAGGGAGGTTTAGTATAAGGTATGCTAAGTGGGATAAATATCTGTGTAGAGGAGATGCCCCTACGAATTGCATCAATCTTGTTTTTTAAATGATGTGCAATCCCGTAAGCAGTGAGTGAGGTACTGGGTGGAGGTGGAGAAAGTAGAGAGTTAAAAGTAGAGAAGAGACGACGAGGACTGGATGACAAGGTACTAAGAGTGATAAAGTAGGCTTGTTTGGCAGCATGAAGGGAGGAATTGTATATTAAGAAGGCAGATTTATATAGGGTGAAAGCTTGCTGGGATTTGGTTTTACACCACAATCGCTCCAGCGCTCGACTATGTCGCTTAAGATTTCTGGTGTCCTCAGTCTGCCATGGCTGTAATGATTGGGGCCTGATACTTTGTGTTGTTAGAGGAGCACGTGAGTCTAGTGTGGATGAAAGCGAACTGTTGTAGACAGCAATGGCCAGGTCAGGGCAGGACAGGGGAGATATTCTGTCGTAGAGTCGGTCAGTTGCAGAGTGGAAATGAGTAGGGTTTAAGTTGTGAAAGTTTCTGCAGGTAATTGTCTGCTGCCTGGAGGGATAAGTGTTTGAAGATTAGGACAATGTGAAGGTGATGAGATTGTGATCAGAGAGAAGAAAGGGGGTGTTTGTGAGGTTGTAGGGAGTGCAAAGGTCGAAGAAAACAAGGTCTAATGTATTCCTATCACAGTGAGTGGAGGACTGTATACATTGTGTTAAGGCAAAAGATGAGGTTAGGTTGAAGAGTTGGGATGTAGCCGGGTTGTTCACATTAATGGGAATGTTAAAATCTCCAAGAATGATAGTGGGTATTTCAGAGGAGAGAAAGTAGGGTAGCCAAGCAGAGAAGTCATCAAGAAAGCAGTACACCGGTCCAGGAGGCCGATAGATCACTGCAATCCTCAGAGAAATGGGAGGAAACCGCCGAATGCAGTGAGTCTCGAAAGAAGAGAAGGAAAGGTGCTCAGTGGGGATAGAAGCAAACCAACTCCACCTCCTTTCCAACCACTGGGTCTGGGTGAGGGATTTGAGAGGCCTCCATAGGAAAGTGTGGAGAGTGTATATAGTGAATGCAGGGTCCGGGGAGAGTGGATATAGTGAATGCAGGGTCCGGGGAGACCGGATATAGTGAATTCAGGGTCTGGGGAGAGTGGATATAGTGAATGCAGGGTCTGGGGAGACCGGATATAGTGAATGCAGGGTCCGGGGAGAGTGGATATAGTGAATGCAGGGTCCAGGGAGAGTGGATATAGTGAATGTAGGATCCAGGGAGAGCGGATATAGTGAATGTAGGGTCCTGGGAGAGCAGATATAGTGAATGTAGGGTCCTGGGAGAGTGGATTTAGTGAATGTAGGATCCGGGGAAAGCGGATATAGTGAATGCAGGGTCCGGGGAGACCAGATATAGTGAATGTAGGGTCCTGGGAGAGCGGATATAGTGAATGTAGGATCCGGGGAAAGCGGATATAGTGAATGCAGGGTCCGGGGAGACCAGATATAGTGAATGTAGGGTCTAGGAAGACCGGATATAGTGAATGCAGGGTCCGGGGAGAGTGCATATAGTGAACCCAGGGTCCGGGAAGACCAGATATAGTGAATGCAGGGTCCGGGGAGAGAGGATATAGTGAATGCAGGGTCCGGGGAGACCGGATATAGTGAATGCAGGGTCCGGGGAGAGTGGATATAGTGAATGCAGGGTGGGGGGAGACCAGATATAGTGAATGTAGGATCCAGGAAGAGCGGATATAGTGAATGCAGGGTCCTGGGAGAGTGGATATAGTGAATGCAGGGTCCGGGGAGAGTGGATATAGTGAATGTAGGATCCAGGAAGAGCGGATATAGTGAATGCAGGGTCCTGGGAGAGTGGATATAGTGTATGTAGGATCCAGGGAGAGCAGATATAGTGAATGTAGGATCTGGAAAGAGCGGATATAGTGAATGCAGGGTCCGGGGAGAGCGGATATAGTGAACGCAGGGTCCTGGTAGACCGGATATAGTAAATGTAGGATCCAGGGAGAGCGGATATAGTGAATGTAGGATCCAGGGAGACCAGATATAGTGAATGCAGGGTCCAGGGAGACCCGATATAGTGAATGTAGGATCCAGGGAGAGCAGATATAGTGAATGTAGGATCCAGGGAGAGCAGATATAGTGAATGTAGGATCCAGGGAGAGCAGATATAGTGAATGTAGGATCCAGGGAGAGCAGATATAGTGAATGTAGGATCCGGGGAGAGGGGATATAGTGAATGTAGGATCTGGGAAGACCCGATATAGTGAATGCAGGGTCCTGGGAGACCAGATATAGTGAATGCAGGGTCCGGGGAGAGCGGATATAGTGAATGCAGGGTCCGGGGAGAGCGGATATAGTGAAAGTAGGATCCAGGGAGACTGGATATAGTGAATGCAGGGTCCAGGGACACCTGATAGAGTGAATGTAGGATCCAGGGAGAGCGGATATAGTGAATGTAGGATCTGGGAAGACCCCATATAGTGAATGCAGGGTCCTGGGAGACCAGATATAGTGAATGCAGGGTTCGGGGAGACCGGATATAGTGAATGCAGGGTCCAGGGAGACCAGATATAGTGAATGCAGGGTCTGGGGTTTAGTAACACTTAAACTATGGGGTTTTCCCATCCCCCAAAACTGCAAATGTAAATGAACTCTAAATGTTCTGAGCCCCCTATAAGGCTGCTTTCACACTGATGTCACACTGAGGTTTACCTGCAGCGGGTTGGCTGTGCTTTGCCATAGACTCCTATTATATCCTGCAGGTGTGGTACACTTTATGAAAGCACACCAAAACTCTTGTATTCAGAAAGTGCACCAAAGTCTATGGCTAAGCGCAGCAAACCCACAGGAACGCTGCAGGTACATTGCACTGCACCCGCAGTATGGGGAACTGCAGCAGATCAGTGTGAAAGCAGCCCTATGCTATTGTGCCCAGTGTATTGCTTCACACTGACCCGAAGATCTCTTCTTTCCTGCTGCCGGAACCACTCTGGAGTCCACTAGCCGGGATAAGAGATGGAGTGCATTTGGTATCACTCCACATGGGACAGGAGCCACCACTACAGAGGAGACATCAGCTTATGCGGCTCCTGCACTTCACTCTGTTTGATGCTCTGGGATGGCGGGTCAGCTAGCCCTGACCACGATCTACCAGTCATCTGGCAGCCATCTACTGGTTGCTGACCCCCACCCTAATAAATGTTTCTGCTACAAACTGCTGAGGTCCGAGGGCTGTACATCAAATACCAAAAGGCCGCAGTTTGGCCCCCGGGGGGCTTGAATGATAGTCTGCAGAAAACCTAATTTTATTACATTCACCCTGATACAAATTTCCCCCGTGTTTTCCCCAGACCCGGACCTGCTGATGTTGAAGCAATCCCCTTACAGTCAACCTTGTCATCCCACCCCAACTACAAATCAAATGACCTGGATTTAAATGGTAATTGTGTATTGTAATAATTATCACCAGGCTGAGAAATGGAATTGGGATTTGTTTCTGCCACTTTCGGCCATTAAATCATAATGACCCGGACACACTTCCCCGCTTCCTCTAATGACCTCGCTAAGTAAGTGAATAAAAAGATCCTTCTCCTCTAGGACATTAGCACACAGAATCCCATGCTAATCAGATCTCTTCATGTCTGCAAACAGTGCTGCCTGCCCTGACTGGTAATGTGGAGGACAAGGCCTCCAGGCCCCCCCCAAATCGCTCTCTATACAGGGGGATGTTTACACATATACTGACTTTGTTTTCCCCCAAGACCCATTTCCTTGCATGTCTGAGGAAAGCAGAGCTAAGCACCTTCTTTCAATGAGATGAAGGTCCAGCCTCCTGCAGGGCCTGCAAGCAAGGTGTGACTTTTCCCAGCTCATTAGGAGAGGCAGTTAAATTCAAGGCCTTCCAGTTAAAACCGTCTGAGAGGCTTCATCTGTGCACTGAGCTGAGAAGGGAGCCAAGCAAGAGCCCAGAGCAAAGCCAACCAAGAGCCCAGAGCAAAGCCAACCGAGAGTCCAGAACAAAGCCAACCGAGAGCCCAGAACAAAGCCAACCGAGAGCCCGGAGCAAAGCCAAACAAGAGCCCGGAGCGAAACCAACCGGGAGCCCAGAGCAAAGCCAACTGAAATCCCAGAGCAAAGCCAACCGAGAGCCCAGAGCAAAGCCAACTGAGAGCCCAGAGCAAAGTCAACCAAGAGCCCGGAGCAAAGCCAACCAAGAGCCTGGAGCAAAGCCAACCAAGAGCCCGGAGCAATGCCAACCAAGAGCCCGGAGCAAAGCCAACCAAGAGCCTGGAGCAAAGCCAACCAAGAGCCCGGAGCAATGCCAACCAAGAGCCCGGAGCAAAGCCAACCAAGAGCACAGAGCAAAGCCAACCACACACACATTGATCTGCAACCATGTGCCTTCAATTAGGACTTATTTTTTCATTTTGATTAAATTAAGGGTTATAAGAGTTATAACTAGGGATGCACCAACATTTCGACGGCCTAAACGTTTCAGCCGAAAATACCCCTATTGGCCTTTGGCCATTATGAAAATAGGCACCGTTACAGGTGCTGAAAATAGCCCAGCCGCCCCTCGCCCGTTGGTTCTCAGCCTTACCTGAGAACACATCCAATGATCCCAGCACTGGGCATAGAGATAAGTGAAGGAAAGATGGCCTCCACTCATCTCTATGCCCTTGGAGTACCAGAGCGATGTCTTTATGTCACTTCCAGTTCTGGCACCCTGTAAACAAGGCCATTTTTTTTAACCACTTGCCCTCCAGAAGATTTCCCCCCCTTCCTGACCAGGCCATTTTTTGCAATACAGCGCTGTGTTACTGCGTTACATGCAATGCAATCAGCACCTATGTGTTATAGACAAGGCCTGGCCCTGCTCACCCAACAACAACACCAAAATTTTTTTTCTTTTTATGATTTTTTTTTTCGTAGAATTTTATTTCCTGTCTTTTCCATTTTTTTTTTAATTTTCCACTCCTTTTCTAATTCTACTCCTTTTAGTCTTTATTTCCCTCTCCTTTCTCTTTCCCTTTTCCTTTCCTTTGGCCCTTAACCACTTGCCCTCCAGAGGATTTAGCCCCCTTCCTGACCAGGCCATTTTTTGCGATACGGCGCTGCGTTATTTAACTGACAATTGCACGGTCATACAACTCTGCACTCAAATAAAATTTACGTCCTTTTTTCCCACAAATTGAGCTTTCTTTTGGTGGTATTTGATCGCCTGTGCGGTTTTTATTTTTTGTGCTATAAATGAAAAAAAAACTGACAATTTTGAAAAAAAAAACTCATTATTTTTTACGTTTTGCTATAAAACATATCCAATTAAAAAATAAAAAAAATCAAATTTCGTCATAAATTTAGGCCAAAAGGTGTTCTGCTAAAAAAAAAATCCCAATAGGTGTATTGGTTTACGTGAAAGTTCTACTGTCTACAAATGGTGGTATATATACTGGAATTTTTTGTTATTTTTTTTATACTAGAAATCGCGATCAGTGACTTATAACAGGACTGCGGTGGGCATTCTGACACTGGGGGGGGGGGGACTAACTACCACTGACATCTCCAGTAATGCTAAAATAAATGCATTGACACTGTACTAATGACGTTGGGCAGGAAAGGGTTAACATCTGGGGTGATCAAAGGGTTAACTGTGTGTTATGGAGTGATTTTATTGTGTACTGTGTTGTATTTTATTAAGCAGACTTGCTGCTTTCTATCTCCCTGCTGTGCAGAGAGATAGAAAGCAGCATGTCCTTGTTGATAGGAGAGAGATCTGTGTTGTTTACAAACAGATCTCTCCCCTGTAAGCCCTGCCGACGATCACAGCCCGGATCCAGTGATTGACATCTTCAGGAGCCAATATCAGCACGGGTCAGGTGGCGTGCAAAATTATGTATATATTTATGTGATTTTGCCCAGCGAAGCCGCCCTGTAGCAATACATCTGCTATGGGATGGTGGGTAAAAGCACTAGATCAATGCTTTTTTTTTTTTTAAATCTTATTGACCCCATCTCTCCATAAAGAGGACCTGTCATTGCTTATTTCTATCACAAGGGATGTTTGCATTCCTTATGATAGGAATAAAAGTGATAAAAAAAATGTTAAAGGGACATAGTGTTAAAAAACGTAATTAAAAAAATGTTTAAAGTACCCCTGTCCTCCCTGTACTCATACGCAGTGGTGAACGCATACGTAGGCCACGCCCACATATGTAAACGGTGTTCAAACCACACATGTGAGGTATTGCCAGGAACGTCAGAGCAAGAGCAATAATTCTTGTATTAGATCTCCTCTGTAACTTTAAACTGGTCACCTGTAGAAATTTTTAAAGCGTCACCCATGGAGATTTTTAAGTACTGTAGTTTGGAGCCATTCCACGAGCGTGCGCAATTTTAAAGCGTGACATGTTGGATATCTATTTACTCGGCATAACATCATCTTTCATATTTTACAAAACAAGTTGGGTATATATTTTGTTTTTTTTATTCATTAACCGCTTCAATACCGGGCACTTATACCCCCTTCCTGCCCAGGCCAATTTTCAGCTTTCAGCGCTGTTACATTTTGAATGACAATTGCGCGGTCATGCAGCACTGTACCCATATGAATTTTTTTGCATTTTTTCCCCACAAATAGAGCTTTCTTTTTGTGGTATTTAATCACCACTGCTAAATAAAAAAAAAAGCACCTGAAACTTTTGAAAAAAAAAAACGCACTTTTCTTCGTTTCTGTTATAACATTTTGTAAATAAATAACATTTCTTCATAAATTTAGGTCAAAATGTATTCGGCTACATTTCTTTGGTGAAAATAATAATAATAATTGAATTTGTATTTTTTTCAAATGTTTCTATTTTTTTTTTTTTTATTATTACATTTTTTCTTTTTTTGCTATATCCATAGGACAGAGAAATGTGCTGCACCAGCAGTGCAGGTAAACCTCAGTGTGACATCAGTATGAAAGCAGCCTTATAGGGGGCTCAGAACATTAAGAGTTCATTTACATTTGCAGTTTGGGGGGATGGGAAAACCCCATAGTTAAAGTGTTACTAAACCCCAGACCCTGCATTCACTATATCCGCTCTCCCCGGACCCTGCATTCACTATATCTGCTCTCCCTTGACCCTGCAATCACTATATCTGCTCTCCCCGGACCCTACATTCGCTATATCTGGTCTCCCAGGACCCTGCATTCACTATATCTGGTCTCCCCAGACCCTGCATTCACTATATCCGCTCTCCCCAGACCCTGCATTCACTATATCCGGTCTCCCCGGACCCTGCATTCTCTATATCCGGTCTCCTCGGACCCTGCATTCACTATATCTGCTCTCCCCAGACCCTGCATTTACTATATGTGGTCTCCCAGGACCCTGCATTCACTATATCTGGTCTCCCCGGACCCTGCATTCACTATATCCGGTCTTCCCGGACCCTGCATTCACTATATCTGGTCTCCCCAGACCCTTCATTCACTATATCTGGTCTTCCCGGTCCCTGCATTCACTATATCTAGTCTCCCCGGACCCTGCATTCACTATATCCGGTCTCCCTGGAGCCTGCAGTCACTATATCCGGTCTCCCCGGTCCCTGCATTCACTATATCCGGTCTCCCCGGACCCCGCATTCACTATATCCGCTCTCCCCAGTCCCTGCATTCACTATATCCGCTCTCCGCGGACCCTGCATTCACTATATCCGCTCCCCGGACCCTGCATTCACTATATCCGCTCTCCATGGACCCCGCATTCACTATATCCGCTCTCCATGGACCCCGCATTCACTATATCCGCTCTCCATGGACCCTGCATTCACTATATCCGCTCTCCCCAGTCCCCACATTCACTATATCCACTCTCCCCGGACCCTGCATTCACTATATCCGGTCTCCCCAGTCCCTGCATTCACTATATCCGGTCTCCCCGGACCCTGCATTCACTATATCCGGTCTCCCCGGACCCTGCATTCACTATATCCGGTCTCCCCAGTCCCTGCATTCACTATATCCGCTCTCCCCGAACCCTGCATTCACTATATCCGCTCTCCCCGGACCCTGCATTCACTATATCTGGTCTCCCCGGACCCTGCATTCACTATATCTGGTCTCCCCTGACCCTGCATTCACTATATCTGGTCTCCCCGGACCCTGCATTCACTATATCCGGTCTCCCCAGTCCCTGCATTCACTATATCCGCTCTCCCCGAACCCTGCATTCACTATATCCGCTCTCCCCGGACCCTGCATTCACTATATCTGGTCTCCCCGGACCCTGCATTCACTATATCTGGTCTCCCCTGACCCTGCATTCACTATATCCGGTCTCCCCGGACCCCGCATTCACTATATACGGTCTCCCCGGACCCTGCATTTACTATATCTGGTCTCCCCGGACCCTGCATTCACTATATCTGGTCTCTCTGGACCCTGCATTCACTATATCTGGTCTCCCCGGACCCTGCATTCACTATATCTGGTCTCCCCAGACCCTTCATTCACTATATCCGGTCTCCCCGGACCCTGCATTCAGTATATCTGGTCTCCCCAGACCCTTCATTCACTATATCTGGTCTCCCCAGACCCTGCATTCACTATATCTGGTCTCCCCGGACCCTGCAGTCAGTATATCTGTACATCTGTATATCTGTATCTTATAGTAAATAGAAACTGCTAAATACCTTTTCTCATCAGCAGTGTATAGCAGTCTTGTGACTTCAGCTGAGCATTGGTTAAAGCTTTTAGGAGGAGTTTTCTTTCTGCTCTAGGAGGATGCAGAACCCCTGACCTCTGTCTGGACAGTGCTGATTGGCCCAGTGCTGATCACATGCACCTTCCCAAGAAAAAAAAAAAACCCTCTAACACACTAAACTGAGCATGTGCAGAATGGATAAGCGTTCAGTCTGTCTTATCATTTGACATTTGAACAAGAGGAAGAGCAGAGAAGACAGGATCAAATGGCCTTTTTACACAATGCAGAGGATTAACCCCTTAGATCCCACAGTGAGTATAACAAGCATGCTTTACTGCATATACAGACTGATTGCACTGTTGTGGGTTTAGTAACACTTTAAGATGTGTTTTTACCACCCCGTCCCAACTCGCACCCTCTTTGCTTCACTGCCCAGGGGTGTACACATGTTACAGCCACAGCAGGAGTTTTGTGTCCTGTCATGGTTGGTGGGTGTAGCACCTGCTAAGCATGACCCATTCAAGTGAATGAGGCCCTGCAACCTTGTGAAGTACAGCAAACAAGGGGTTAAACAGGCAGTGGTGTGTTGCTTTCTGACCACCTGCTTTAACCCCTTGGACCCCCCAGAAGAATGCAGTTGTGGAGATCTTGCAGAGTGGCCCCATTTACTTCAATGGGTCGGGATTGGCAGGCAGTAGCACCCCAACAGGGGGTATAATTGTCTGTGACATCATGTTTCTGCCTTTGGCTGCTGCTTCAGCAGATAAAGGGGTGGAGATTGGGGGCGGTAAAACAGAGTCAGCAGCAGAGTTTTACTACCCACCAACTTCATGTGTGAAAGAGCACTAAGGGTGCCCCTTCCAAACACAACTAAGGACTCATTCACAAGTGAAGCAGGCACTGCCATCCTCTGAAAAGTGTGTTTGACGGGGTGGTGAATAGGTGATATGTTGCCTTCTCACCTGATTTAGACCCATGATTGCCGTGCAATGCACACAATTGTGACCCGGTGGTACGCCAATTAGAGGTTTAAGTCAGGTGTGAGGAGGTGACACTGTGCCTGGGGATCTTTGACGTCTGCCATGTTGTCCAGGTAGATCTCCACCTCTCTAAGGTTACCTACCCCTGGATTAGGATAATAGCATTGATCTCTACTAACCCCATGTAACATCTTCCCAGGTTAGTGTTGTCTTCTGAACAGGGGCAGACTGACAACTCTTGGGGCCCCCGGGCAATAGGGGATCATGGGGCCCCTGTGTCCTTGCCCAAACTCAAAAAAGTCTATGAAAAAGGTACCAGGGGCATCTCATGGGGCCCCCTACTGACCCCGGGCCCTCAGGCAGTGCCCGAGTTTCCAAATGGTCAGTCCGCCCCTGGTTCTGCAGCATATCCAGCATGGCCACACTTTCTGACCATAATTCCCTTTATTAGGTCTGCAGTTTCTGTCAGTCCTCTTAAGCAGGGGTCTCCAAATTTTCTGGAGTGCCCAGTGGAGGTAGAAAATGTCCCAGTGTCAGTAGGAGTAAATAAAATGACATAGTGCTTGTAGTTAGTGGAAAGAGGGGAATAGTAGAAATAGAGTCCACTCATTGGTATTAGTTGGAGGAATAGTGCTCCATCATTGGTGTCAGTGGGAGGAATAGTGCCCCATCATTGGTATCAGTGGGAGGAATAGTGCCCCATCATTGGTATCAGTGAGAGGAATAGTGCCCCATCATTGGTGTCAGTGGAAGGAATAGTGCCCCATCATTGGTATCAGTGGGAGGAATAGTGCCCCATCATTGGTGTCAGTGGGAGGAATAGTGTCCCATCATTGGTATTAGTTAGAGGAACAGTGCCCCATCATTGGTATCAGTGGGAGGAATAGTGCCCCATCATTGGTGTCAGTGGAAGGAATAGTGCCCCATCATTGGTATCAGTGGGAGGAATAGTGCCCCATCATTGGTGTCAGTGGGAGGAATAGTGTCCCATCATTGGTATCAGTGGGAGGAATAGTGCCCCATCATTGGTGTCAGTGGAAGGAATAGTGCCCCATCATTGGTATCAGTGGGAGGAATAGTGCCCCATCATTGGTGTCAGTGGG
The DNA here is from genome assembly GCF_062004578.1 of Staurois parvus. Classification (NCBI taxonomy): domain Eukaryota; kingdom Metazoa; phylum Chordata; class Amphibia; order Anura; family Ranidae; genus Staurois; species Staurois parvus. The sequence continues at coordinate 1,076,920 of NW_028319121.1, read as the reverse complement.
AGGAATAGTGCCCCATCATTGGTATCAGTGGGAGGAATAGTAGCCCATCATTGGTGTCAGTGGGAGGAATAGTGGCCCATCATTGGTGTCAGTGGGAGGAATAGTGCCCCATCATTGGTGTCAGTGGGAGGAATAGTGTACCATCATTGGTGTCAGTGGGAGGAATAGTGCCCCATCATTGGTATTAGTTGGAGGAACAGTGCTCCATCATTGGTATCAGTGGGAGGAATAGTGCCCCATCATTGGTGTCAGTGGGAGGAATAGTGGCCCATTATTGGTATCAGTGGGAGGAATAGTGCCCCATCATTGGTGTCAGTGGGTGGAATAGTGCCCCATCATTGGTGTCAGTGGGAGGAATAGTGCCCCATCATTGGTATCAGTGGGAGGAATAGTGGCCCATTATTGGTATCAGTGGGAGGAATAGTGCCCCATCATTGGTGTCAGTGGGAGGAATAGTGCCCCATAATTGGTGACAGTGGGAGGAATAGTACACCATTATTGTTATCAGTGGGAGGAATAGTGCCCCATCATTGGTGTCAGTGGGAGGAATAGTGCCCCATAATTGGTGACAGTGGGAGGAATAGTACACCATCATTGGTATCAGTGGGCGGAATATCGTCCCACCATTGATATTAGTGGGAGGAATAGTGCCCCATCATTGGGTGTCAGTGGGAGGAATAGTGCCCCATCATTGGTGTCAGTGGGAGGAATAGTGCCCCATCATTGGTGTCAGTGAGAGGAATAGTGCCCCATCATTGGTATTGGTTAGAGGAACAGTGCCCCATCATTGGTATCAGTGGGAGGAATAGTGCCCCATCATTGGTGTCAGTGGAAGGAATAGTGCCCCATCATTGGTATCAGTGAGAGGAATAGTGCCCCATCATTGGTATTGGTTAGAGGAACAGTGCCCCATCATTGGTATCAGTGGGAGGAATAGTGCCCCATCATTGGTGTCAGTGGAAGGAATAGTGCCCCATCATTGGTATCAGTGGGAGGAATAGTGCCCCATCATTGGTGTCAGTGGGAGGAAAAGTGCCCCATCATTGGTATCAGTGGGAGGAATAGTGCCCCATCATTGGGTGTCAGTGGGAGGAATAGTGTCCCATCTATGGTGTCAGTGGGAGGAATAGTGTCCCATCATTGGTATCAGTGGAAGGAATAGTGCCCCATCATTGGTATCAGTGGGAGGAGTAGTGCCCCATCATTGGTATCAGTGGGAGGAATAGTGCCCCATCATTGGGTGTCAGTGGGAGGAATAGTGTCCCACCATTGATATTAGTGGGAAGAATAGTGCCCCATCATTGGTGTCAGTGGGAGGAATAGTGCCCCATCATTGGTATCAGTGGGAGGAATAGTGCCCCATCATTGGTGTTAGTGGGAGAAATAGTGCCACGTCATTGGTGCCAGTGGGAGGAATAGTGCCCTATCATTGGTGTCAGTGGAATGAATAGTGTCTTATGATTGGTATCAGTGGGAGGAATAGTACCCCATCATTGGTATCAGAGGAATGAATAGTGCCCCATCCTTGGTATTTGTTGGAGGAATAGTATCTAATTGTTTATATCAGTGGGAGGAATTATGCCCCATCATTGGTGTCAGTGGAAGGAAAAATGCCCCATAGTTGATGCTAGTGGAAGAAATGGTGCCTCTTTGTTGGTATCATTGGAAGGAATAGTACCCCGAGGGCCAGACAGAGGCAGGCAAAGGGCCACATTTAGCCCATGGTCCACAGATTGGAGGCCACTGCTCTTAAGCATGAAATATATTGAACATTATGTCCCTGTGTAATGTCAGGAGTCAAATTTGAGGCCCCCCCACTTTGATGAGTTGAAAACCAGTGATATAGGTTATGGTCTGCACCGGGGCTTTTTTTCTCAGGGAATAGGCGCTCTCCCCTCCCAAGTCAAACTTGGTCTCCCCCCACCCAACTCCTGGTTCCATCCCCTATCCACCTCCCAGTACTGTCCCTTTTAGAGAATACAGAACCAAGTATCATTTAGTGGTGTTTAGTAATTTGTATGGATTTTTTTAATGATAACGAGAAAAGCAGTAAAATAGATCCCCTAAAGCTAGCAACAATAGACTCCCCCTGCAACAATAGATCCCTCTGCAACATTAGATCCCCCTGCAACATTAGATCCCTCCTGCAACATTAGATCCCCCTGCAACATTAGATCCCCTGCAACAATAGATCCCTCCTGCAACATTAGATCCCATGCAACAATAGATCCCCTGCAACAATAGATCCCCCTGCAACAACTGACCCTCCAGCAATATCCGTTCCCCCCACAGCAATAGAAACAGAAACATAACACTAAGGACCTTTTAGCTGTTTGTAAGGAGGGGATTCTTCCCACTGACACCCAAAGAATACATTTTAATATAAAAATTATTTAATGGGATCCTCTGTGGTAAAAAGGTTGAGAAAGGCTGTTGTAGAGTTAGGAACTTTGACTTTAACCCCTTGCCCTCCTGAGGATTCCCCCCCCCCCCCTTTCCGACCAGGCCATATTTTGCGTTACGGCTCTGACAATTGCGCGGTCATGCAATGCTGCACCCAAATGAAATGTACAACCTTTTTTTTCCCAAGAATTAAGCTTTCTTTCGTTGGTATTTGATCACCTGTGCAGTTTTTATTTTTTGCGCTATAAAAAAAAAACAGACCAACAATTTTGAGAAAAAAACAATATTTTTGACTGCTATTAAACATGTCCAGTAAAAAATAAAAAAAATCAAATTTCATCATAAATTTAGGCAAAAATGTATTCTGCTACATGTCTTTGCTAAAATATATCCCAATACGTGTAAATTAATTGGTTTACGTGAACGTTATAGCGTTTACAAATGGCGGTATAGATACTGGAATTTTTTTCTTTCTACTAGTAATGGTGGCGATCAGCGACTTATAGCGGAACTGCGGGACTGGGGCAGACATTCTGACAATGGGGGGGGGACTGACTTGGTGTCACTGACATCCCCAGTGACACCAATACAGTGATCAGTGCTAAAAAAAAGCACTGACACTGTACTAATGACACTGGGCAGGAAGGGGTTAATATGAGGGGTGATCAAAGGGTTAACTATGTGTAGGGAGTGTTTTACTAGGGGGGCGGAGTGTGTGCTTCATTATAATCACAGTGCTCTAGATGGCTGTGCTGTCGCTGACCGCCGACTTTACTAGTAAAAAAAAAATTCTAGTATATATACCTCCATTTGTAAATGCTATAAATTTAATATAAATCAATGAATTTACACGTATTGGGATTTTTTTTTAGCAAAGACATGGAACAGAATACATTTTGGCCTAAATTTTTGCCAAAATTTGATTTTTTAATTTTTTTTTACTTGACATGTTTATTAGCAAAAAGTCAAAAATGTTGTTTTTTTTTTCAAAATTGTCGTTTTTTTGTTGTTTATAGCGCAAAAAATTAAAAACGCACAGGTGATCAAATACCACCGAAAGAAAGCTCTATTTGTGGGGGAAAAAAGGACATAAATTTCATTTGGGTGCAGCGTTGCATGACCGCGCAATTGTCAATTAAAATAACGCAGCGCCTTATCGTAAAAAAAGGCCTGGTCATGAAAGGGGTAAATCCTCTGGAGGGTGAGGGGTTAAGGGTCACTTGGCTGATGGGCCAACAACTCAAAATGTACTTCATCTATCATATGCACTTTAGGATGAGTTCTGGATTCACCCTCTGCATGTTGGTTGTCAGTGACTGAGAAAGCACTGCATCCATTAGGGTGAAACGACAGCCAATCACTTGACATTTTCCAAATGAGGCCAGCGAATGACGCCTACTTATTTCTATCAGTAAAGCTGGCCACACATTAGTAGATTTTTGAAGGTTCTTAGGAATATTTGTAAGAAAGTTCTCAGTATATTTGATGACTTGACGAATGTCATTAAAAAAAAAAAGTTTTCTTTTAACCAGGGGCGGACTGACCATTTGGAAACTCAGGCACTGCCCGAGGGCCCGGGGTCAGTAGGGGACCCCATGAGATGCCCCTGGTACCTTTTTCATAGGCTTTTTTGAGTTTGGGCAAGGACACAGGGGCCCCATGATCCCCTATTGCACGGGGGCCCCATGAGTTGTCAGTCCACCCCTGCTTTTAACACTCAACTTTGGAACAAAGGTAATTTTTTTTTTTTTTAATTCACTGTTAGAAATTTGTTCATTCAAAAATATAATAATTTCCCATCCTGCTCATTCAAATGTTCTACAGTAAAAACACGAACATCGATATGACCCCACTAATGAGTAGGAAATGGAATGAATGTTCTTCAAAAAAAAACATTTGAACAGACTTGTACTGGTTTATAGGCAGCTTACGGGCCTTGCTCAAGATGGAAGTAACATTCCCAGGCAATTTAAAGGTCCTGAAATAGTTTACTTTTTGCCATTAAAATTTAAACAATGGAACTGATATATATATATGATTCAACTGATGGATGGGGGAAAGTGTTTGGCCAATCAGAATTCTTGTTTCATTTCTCCTGACAGTTCCAATCTAACCTGATTGTCACCCTTGGCAAACAGCTAACCTTTGCTGGGCTTTTTTTCTCACAAAGTAGGTGCAGGTACATCCCCCCTTTCCAAGTCACCCCTTGTCTCCAGCCCAGTGGTGTATTTAGGTTTTCTGCTGCCCTAGGCAACACAAAAATCGTCTGCCCCCACGGACACTGACTAACAAAACCCCCCCCCCCGTTCAAACTCCCACTGAGAGAGCCTGACATTGACCAACAACACCCCTGCCCCCCACCCAGGAGAGGCTTCCATTGCCCTGCCTCCCGCCCAGTGATAGAGAGACACTCAGCTTCACAGCTCCGGACATCCCAAGGAATGAAAGCCAGGCTCTACCATCAAGCAGCCCGCAGCCTCTCTCAGATCCCACCTGATTCCCATGGTGCACGTGTCCCTTCTTTCATCCCTTCTTCTGGAGGACATGCTGCCCCCTTAAAAAATGCCGCCCTAGGCAAGTGCCTTTTTTGCCTTGTGGTAAATACGCCCTTGCTCCAGCCCCAATCACCTCTGAGCATGTCCCTTTGTTCCATCCCCTACCCACCTCCCAGATTCGCCCCTTTTGAAAATTACAGAACCAAGTATCATTTTGTGTTACTATGTCAATTGTATGGATAGAAAGAAAAACAGTAAACTAGATCCCCTGCAGCCCGCAACAATAGACTCCCTGCAACAAAATATCCTCCAGCAACTATAGATCTACCCTAGCAACAATAGGACCCCCCACAAGCAACAGTAGATCTCCCAGATGCCAACATCAATAGACCCTTCATCAGCCAGCAACAATAGACCCTTCGCTCAACAGTAGATGCCTCTCAGCGACAACTGACCCCCCCAGCAACAATAGTTCCCCCACTAGCAACAATAGACTCCGTCAGAACCAATAGATTCCCCAGCATCAATAGACCCTCCAGTACGCCCCAACGCCCCTTCCCATTACATTCAGTGCTGGAGGTGCATTCCCCTACATTACTGCTGAAAGAAATGCCCTGTTCCTAAATATTATTTCATAAACAGAAGTAGTACCAGGGCTAGAAACACTAAAAATGGAATGTAATTGGCTGCTATTAGCAGAATAGCCACCTATTCTTTCTTCCAGTTTTTTGTTTTTTTTAATAATCCAATTATTTTATCAATTATGGGAAAAAATATATTTTATTGATAATTATTAAGATATGTTTTAGTAACATATTAATTCAGCCGATATTTCAGTGATTGGTGGATCCATGGTTTGTGTACACAGTCATTATCATACATCATGTACTGCTAGTTGATGCAACAATACTATAAGTAGGTTACTAGTAGAGATGAGCGAATTATTCAAAAATTCGATTCGGCTGATTCGGCGAATTCGCGGAATAAATTTGATTTGAGTCGAATATATTCGCTGCGAATTTAACTTATAAAAAGGGTGTTTCTAGGCTTCAGAGAGCCTTTATATTAGTGCAGAACACTGTACCTTTAATTTAAATGCCCTTGGAGTCTGCTGGGGAAGAGAAATAATACTGTCAGTCAGTATGACATGCAGATGAGTGCCGTCGATCTTAGAATCACCGCACACTTCACTCATTTGGGCAGTCACGGGGCCAAAACCAGAGTGTGGAGCCACAGTGTGGCGGTGGAGGCAGCAGCAATGGGAGGCCATACAGCACCCTATGACAAAATGGAACCCACCAGCAGTGTGAGGAGACCTGAAAGTGGCACATGGCAGAGTGTGGCGATGGAGACAGCAGCAATGGGAGGCCTTACAGGGACCCATGACACACTCTAGACATGGCAGCAGCATGAGGAGGCGGCACAGGGGCCCATGACAGATTACGGGCCTGGCAGCAGCATGAGGAGTCGGTACAGGGGCCCATGGCAGATTACGGGCCTGGCAGCAGCAATGGGAGGCCGTACAGGGACCCATGACACACTCTGGACCTGGCAGCAGCATGAGGAGGCGGTACAGGGGCCCATGACAGATTACGGGCCTGGCAGCAGCATGAGGAGTCGGTACGGGGGCCCATGGCAGATTACGGGCCTGGCAGCAGCAATGGGAGGCCCGTAATCTGCCAGCACCCTATGACAAAATGGAACCCACCAGCAGTGTGAGGAGACCTGAAAGTGGCACATGGCAGAGTGTGGCGATGGAGACAGCAGCAATGAGAGGCCGTACAGGGACCCATGACACACTCTGGACCTGGCAGCAGCATGAGGAGGCGGTACAGGGGCCCATGACAGATTACGGGCCTGGCAGCAGCATGAGGAGTCGGTACGGGGGCCCATGGCAGATTACGGGCCTGGCAGCAGCAATGGGAGGCCCGTAATCTGCCAGCACCCTATGACAAAATGGAACCCACCAGCAGTGTGAGGAGACCTGAAAGTGGCACATGGCAGAGTGTGGCGATGGAGACAGCAGCAATGGGAGGCCGTACAGGGACCCATGACACACTCTGGACCTGGCAGCAGCAAGAGGAGGCGGTACAGGGGCCCATGGCAGAGTGGCGAAGCGTAAGCAGCTTAAATTGAAGGCCATACAGAGGCCTATGTTAAAAATAATAACATGTTTGGGGCATGATTCATGGCGGATTTAGTCAGTTGTGTCAGGAACTGGTGGTTTGAAATCCAGACTAATCCACGCCTGATTCATTTTCACAAACGTGAGTCTCTCCACACTTTGGGTGGACAGTCGTGTCCTCCGCGGAGTTACAATACCTCCTGCCGCACTAAACACGCGCTCCGATGCCACGCTACTGGCCGGGCATGACAGCCTTTCAAGGGCAAATTCAGCTAGTTGGGGCCAAAGGTCAAGTTTCGTTGCCCAGTAGTCAAGGGGATTGTCTACCTCGGTTGGCAGGGTGCTGTCCAAGTAGGCCCAAGCCTGTTGTTTGAGGTCCTGCTCCAGGTCCACCTGATGCTGCTGCTGCTGCGGCTGGTTAGTAGTTTCCTCACTGCGCTGGTGAAGAAAGCTACTCATCATCGACTGCAGACTGAGGCAGCCGCTGCTGGTGGAGCTGCCACTGCTCCTACCACCCCACCCCTCCCCTGCTGCCATGGCAGCGGAACGCGAGCGCACAGGGCCCACAGTGTCTGAGGATGGACGTTGGCGCAGAAAGGCAGAGACCAACTGACTACATAGGTGGTTTTTATAGTACGTTATTTTGGCCTCCCTCTCAGCAGGTGTGAAAAAGGCCACCATTTTTGAACGGTAGCGAGGGTCCAACAAGGTGGACAGCCAAAAGTCATCCCTCTGTCTGATGGTTATTATTCGGCTGTCGCTACGCAAGCAACCGAGCATACTATGGGCCATTTGTGCCAAGGAATGCGAGGGACTCCCTGCCTCCATCTCCACAGCATACTGCCACGGTGCGTCTGGGTCCTCTGTCTCCTCCTCCTCCTCTACCAGATGCTCCTGCTCCTCCACTCCTGTCCGCTGAGTGGAAAAACCACCCATTTCACTCAATAATTCCTGAGCACCAATGTCCTCCTCTACCTCCTCCTCTTCTTCCTGTCCTGCCCCCACAGGGGTCATGTGGCGTTGAGATCTGTGCGCCACGTCTACCGCACCCTGACCAGCCATTGTTAACAGCATTTGTTCCAGGACGTGCAACAGAGGAATGACGTCGTTCATCCCATAGTCCTGCCGACTCACGAATAGCGTGGCCTCCTCAAAGGGCCTGAGCAAGAGGCAGGTGTCACGCATGAGCTGCCAATGGCTGACATCGAAGTTACACAGGGGAGTACCTTTATCCGCTTGTAACATCAGGAAATCGGTGATGGCCTTTCGCTGTTCGTAAAGGCGGTCTAACATATGTAGGGTTGAATTCCACCTTGTTGCAACGTCGCAGATCAGGCGATGCTGTGGAATTCCGTTCTGCCGCTGCAGCTCAAGGAGGGTGTGCTTTGCGGTGTAGGAATGGCTGAAATGCATGCAAAGTTTACGTGACATTTTAAGGATGTCTTGCAGTGGGATGGTGGATTTTAGGAACCGCTTGACAACCAGATTGAACACGTGAGCCATGCATGGCGCATGGCACAACCTTCCTTGACGCAGAGCAGACACCATGTTCTTTCCGTTGTCGGTCAACATGGTTCCGATTTTCAGTTTGCGCGGAGACAGCCATCTGTCGATTTCTCTGTTCATTACACTCAGAAGTTCCTCCCCTATGTGACTACGTTCGCCAAGGCATACCAGGTGCAGCACAGCGTGACACCGTTGCGCCCTGCACATGTGATATGCCGGTCGGGTAATGGGACTTGGCACGGGGGTGGCGGCTGAGGACACGGCGGAAGAAGAGGTGGTAGAGGCGGACATCTTTGCTGGACCAAGGACGTGCAAACGTGGAGGCAAAAGCGGCGTGACCTGTCCAAGTTGCTGGTGCGGCTGTGCCGGCACCACGTTCACCCAGTGGGCCGTAAATGACATGTACTGTCCCTGACCGTAGTTACAGCTCCACACGTCGGCGCTGCCGTGCACTTTGGCAGAGACCGACATGCTCAAAGACTGGCCCACCATCTCTTCTACATGTGAATGCAAGGCTGGCACTGCCTTTTTGGCGAAGAAATGCCGGCTTGGCACTCTCCACCGCGGCTCGGCACAAGCCATCATTTCTCGGAAAGGTGCTGAGTCCACCACTTGGAAAGGGAGGGACTGCAGCACCAGCAACTTGGACAGGAGGACGTTCAGCTTCTGCACCGTCGGGTGCGTGCTCGCAAACTGTTGTCTCTTGGATACGGATTCCAAGAAAGACTGCTGACGGAATCCGTGAAGAGGAGTAGCAGGAGAAGGAGCATCTGAACGAGCGGAAGATGCCAACGAGCGACAACTCCCCTCAGCAGAGGTGTTGGAGCCTTGACTGGCTGATAGAGGGCGATTGACGTCGGGTGACGGAGCAAGTAACGGAGCGGGGGCTGGGGCAGGCAGAACCGCCGTATCTTTATCACGGTTTTCCCAGGCCACCGAATGGCGACGCTGCATATGCTGACGCAACGCTGTAGTCCCAACATGGGCCCCCTGGCCACGCTTGACTTTCTGGCCACATAGTCGACATACGGCTACGTTTACTTCTTCGGGCGGCTTGACGAAAAATTGCCACACCGCCGAGTAGGAAACTTTGCCCCCGCTACTCCTCACTGGCTGACTGCTACTTCCTCCGTGCACACCGGCACCCCTACTGGCCGTGGTGGTAGGCTGCAGTGGAGCTGGTGCTCTACTCCGTGGCCGTTTGCCTCCACTGACACTGCTGCGACCCTGCTGCATCCTGGGCAACCCACCGACTGTTTTGCTCGCTGCCAAGCTGGCACCCTCTTCTCCTGATGATGCGGAAGCAATAGCCTGATGACGACGAGGCTGCCAAGTGCGATCAGCCTCATCATCATCAATTAGGGTCTCCGCCTCACTACTAGCCCCCTCGGCTGCGTGTGGGTCAGGAGACAGACCTGTCTCTAGACCGGCTACCGAGCCACTCTCCTCGCCAGTACTTCTTCGCCTGGCTGCTGAAGAGGTGGATGTCTCCCCCCGTTCCTGACCGCCCTCTGTTAGCTCTTCCTCACTGTACAGTGGGGCTGAGCCCACAGCATGCGATACTTCGCTTGGTGAGGGAACACCAAAGGACAGGGGCAGGTAGAGGACACGTGATTTCAGTGGGCTTGCTCCCGGGCCATGCCAACTAACGGTTGTGTTTGACGTACCCACCGACCGTTGGCTGTAGGTGTCAGAGGTGACCTGGGAAGAGGAAGACGACCGAGTCAACCAATCGATGACGGCAGGGTTGTCGGTGGAGACACGACCACTGGATGACACCGGGAGCACTGGCCTCTGGCTGCGACTAGTGCTGCCTCGACCCCTTCCTCTGCTGCCACGTCTGCTCGCTCCTGAAACATTGCCTCCTCTGCCACTCCTCTGCGTGTTGTCTGACATACTCTTTAATTCAACGATTCTGTGTCCCTGAGTAACAATTCTGTGTCCCTGAGTAACGATTCTGTGTCCCTGAGTAACAATTCTGTGTCCCTGAGTAACGATTCTGTGTCCCTGAGTAACGATTCTGTGTCCCTGAGTAACAATTCTGTGTCTCTCAGTAACGATTCTGTGTCCCTCAGTAACAATTCTGTGTCCCTGAGTAACGATTCTGTGTCCCTGAGTAACGATTCTGTGTCCCTCAGTAACGATTCTGTGTCCCTGAGTAACGATTCTGTGTCCCTGAGTAACAATTCTGTGTCCCTGAGTAATGATTCTGTGTCCCTGAGTAACGATTCTGTGTCCCTCAGTAACAATTCTGTGTCCCTGAGTAACGATTCTGTGTCCCTCAGTAACGATTCTGTGTCCCTGAGTAACAATTCTGTGTCCCTGAGTAACAATTCTGTGTCCCTGAGTAACAATTCTGTGTCCCTCAGTAACGATTCTGTGTCCCTCAGTAACGATTCTGTGTCCCTGAGTAACGATTCTGTGTCCCTGAGTAACAATTCTGTGTCCCTCAGTAACGATTCTGTGTCCCTCAGTAACGATTCTGTGTCCCTGAGTAACGATTCTGTGTCCCTGAGTAACAATTCTGTGTCCCTGAGTAACAATTCTGTGTCCCTCAGTAACGATTCTGTGTCCCTCAGTAACGATTCTGTGTCCCTGAGTAACGATTCTGTGTCCCTGAGTAACAATTCTGTGTCCCTGAGTAACAATTCTGTGTCTGTCCCTGAGTAACAATTCTGTGTCCCTGAGTAACAATTCTGTGTCCCTGAGTAACGATTCTGTGTCCCTCAGTAACAATTCTGTGTCCCTGAGTAACAATTCTGTGTCCCTGAGTAACAATTCTGTGTCTGTCCCTGAGTAACAATTCTGTGTCCCTGAGTAACAATTCTGTGTCCCTCAGTAACGATTCTGTGTCCCTGAGTAACAATTCTGTGTCCCTGAGTAACAATTCTGTGTCTGTCCCTGAGTAACAATTCTCTGTCCCTGAGTAACAATTCTGTGTCCCTGAGTAACAATTCTGTGTCCCTCAGTAACGATTCTGTGTCCCTGAGTAACAATTCTGTGTCCCTGAGTAACGATTCTGTGTCCCTCAGTAACGATTCTGTGTCCCTGAGTAACAATTCTGTGTCCCTGAGTAACGATTCTGTGTCCCTGACTAACGATTCTGTGTCCCTAAGTAACAATTCTGTGTCCCTGAGTAACGATTCTGTGTCCCTCAGTAACGATTCTGTGTCCCTGAGTAACAATTCTGTGTCCCTGAGTAACGATTCTGTGTCCCTCAGTAACAATTCTGTGTCCCTGAGTAACAATTCTGTGTCTGTCTCTGAGTAACAATTCTGTGTCTGTCCCTGAGTAACAATTCTGTGTCCCTGAGTAACAATTCTGTGTCCCTGAGTAACGATTCTGTGTCCCTGAGTAACGATTCTGTGTCCCTGAGTAACGATTCTGTGTCCCTCAGTAACAATTCTGTGTCCCTGAGTAACAATTCTGTGTCCCTGAGTAACAATTCTGTGTCCCTGAGTAACGATTCTGTGTCCCTCAGTAACAATTCTGTGTCCCTGAGTAACAATTCTGTGTCCCTGAGTAACAATTCTGTGTCTGTCCCTGAGTAACAATTCTGTGTCCCTGAGTAACAATTCTGTGTCCCTGAGTAACGATTCTGTGTCCCTGAGTAACAATTCTGTGTCCCTGAGTAACGATTCTGTGTCCCTCAGTAACAATTCTGTGTCCCTGAGTAACAATTCTGTGTCTGTCCCTGAGTAACGATTCTGTGTCCCTGAGTAACAATTCTGTGTCCCTGAGTAACAATTCTGTGTCCCTAAGTAACGATTCTGTGTCCCTGAGTAACGATTCTGTGGCCCTAAAGTCTCTGTGGCCCTAACTCTGTCCCTAATACACAGAGGTCTGTCTCTCTTGAATGACCGGAGGCTAATGGAGAATTCTAAGATGGCCGCGATTTATAGCTCCACCATTACACAGTGCTGGCTGGCTGCTGATTGGCTAATGCAATCACATGTCATGAATGAATGCATTATGAGTAACAATTCTGTGTCTGTCCCTGAGTAACAATTCTGTGTCCCTGAGTAACGATTCTGTGTCCCTCAGTAACAATTCTGTGTCCCTGAGTAACAATTCTGTGTCCCTGAGTAACAATTCTGTGTCTGTCCCTGAGTAACAATTCTGTGTCCCTGAGTAACAATTCTGTGTCCCTGAGTAACGATTCTGTGTCCCTGAGTAACAATTCTGTGTCCCTGAGTAACGATTCTGTGTCCCTCAGTAACAATTCTGTGTCCCTGAGTAACAATTCTGTGTCTGTCCCTGAGTAACGATTCTGTGTCCCTGAGTAACAATTCTGTGTCCCTGAGTAACAATTCTGTGTCCCTAAGTAACGATTCTGTGTCCCTGAGTAACGATTCTGTGGCCCTAAAGTCTCTGTGGCCCTAACTCTGTCCCTAATACACAGAGGTCTGTCTCTCTTGAATGACCGGAGGCTAATGGAGAATTCTAAGATGGCCGCGATTTATAGCTCCACCATTACACAGTGCTGGCTGGCTGCTGATTGGCTAATGCAATCACATGTCATGAATGAATGCATTATGGGTCAGCGCGCCTTGGCTGCGCGCCTTCCCAGAGATCCCCGCTCCGTCGCCACACATGTCGCCGCCATTTTTGGGAAAATTCGATTCGTGCATCCGAAGTTTGCTAATTTTCGGATTCGGCGCGAATCGAATATTTCCTAATCTTCGAAACGAATTCCACTTCGTCATGTTCGATTCGCTCATCTCTAGTTACTAGCTCACCCGTTCATGGGAAATCTGTTACATATTCTGTATTATACTAATTTATTACTATACAGTATATTTAAAGCAAAGCCAAAAATAACAAGATAAAAATAAATAGCCCATTAACCTCCCTGGCGGTCTGATTATTTCAGATTTTTGGTGCTGAAAGCGGTACCATTTTTTTGCATGGAAATATATATTTTTTTTATTGTAGGCTGTAATTTAGGAATAACTCCCTGAAATCTGTCTGAACAAGAGTCTAGTAAACATCCCGGGTAAGATAAAACTTGAAACACGAAATCATAAATTATAATTTAATAAATAATCATAAAAAATAATAATATAATAATAATAAATTTAATTCAATAATATAATCAAACCAAAAACACTGAAATGTGAAATAGAGCGCCAAGTTCGCACATCACTGAGCTCAGTCGCAGAATCGTTTTCAGTGTCTGATGAGGAATTTCCCCCACGAATCATTATCACACAATTCTGCAAGTGGTTCTGATTTACTATCGCTGTTCTCTAGCCGGTCTAAAACCACTTTTGACCTAAAGGGACGCTTTTTGGACGCCATGGACGTTTCTCAGTTTCCAGGCAGAAAGAACAGTAAAAATGCAGGCAGGGCGCCGGACAAAGCACTCGGGACACAATGTATGTGAAATGGTTTGATACAGGAATGTAATGCTATGAAATAATCGTTTTAAAAAAAATTTCATTTCACAGGGACCGGAACACGGAAGCCAGATGCCAGCATCGGCAGGAGGAGATGGCCGGGGACGCTGCAGGGGACGCATCGCGGGAGCGAAGGACAAGGTAAGCGCTGCAGGGACCCCCTGAGCAACACCGCATGGTAAGCCCGAGTGTAGCTCGGGGTTACCGCTTTTGGTACTGAAACTTTACCCCGAGCTACACTCGGGAATACCGCCAGGGAGGATAAACAGGTCGTCAGTCTGATATTCAATATCATTCAACCCTCTTCTTCTGAGACCAGGTATTCCCAGACAAGCCCCCATCTAACTAAGGTTAGTTAGGTTTATTGTTTTATTAGATAGAGGTTGAGTAGCAGCCGAAGATGATTCAGCCTGGGAGTGAAGAAGGAAGAAGGAGTTCACCTCAGGACAGACAGGGAGGTTCTACAGTTCAGGGCTCCTGGAGCCCTCCCACCTTTCCACAAACTGAAGAACTTTCTGGAAGAGGGGTGGGGGAGGGGAGGAGGCCCAGATCTACATGTTTGAGGGACTTTGGCCAGTCCCCTATCAGGAAGCTGGTGACCAGGGAAACCCTCAAATATGACAGAGCTTGGGGAGTAAGGGGGAGTGGGTGGAGATGGACTGAGAGGAAGGCTGCAGTGAGGCGGAGCATGGGAGGGGCCTCAGGGAGGGGAGCTTACCTACAGGCTGGTTGCTGGACAGGGGGATCTCCATTGCCCAAAGCCTCCTAGGGAGGACATCCTGAGCAGCAGGGAAGGAGCCAACCCAGCAAAAGGCCTGAAAGCAACTACCAACCCACCACGCTGACAGGACAGTGTGAGTATTCCTACACCTCCTGGGCCAGATAAAGGGAGAGGGCGGTCAGGTGCAATACCCAACTAGGCCTCCTCCGGGACTGCCTAATTGCAAGCTTCTGGGACCTCTAGCTCAGGGATACCCTCAGTACAGCTGGTGGAAGAGGAGGATTCATCTAGAGTCTGAGGAGGTACACCGAAAAGGGAGAGTGCTATATTTTTTGCTAGTCCATATTTTTGTACATAGTTGCTAAGAGGTTCATCCTCAAGTTCTGCAGTTCCTTGGGCATCCCATATACCCAAAGACCCTATCCAAGTTGTTAACCCCTTGATAAAAAAAAAAAAAAAACAGCTCAAGAGCATAGGGGGACCCAAAACAAACTCAGCGGCCCCTAAGGTGGTAGTGCTACATGTATAATAAAGTTATGATTTGTTTAACACTTGTATGTGTTGTTGTTGGTACCTAAAAAGTCCCAATAGCTTTCCTAATTAGAGTTTTTGTATTTTTCAGTGCTACTTCACCTTTTACTGTCCTGTTATAGCATGGGGGAGGGACGAGACCAGTAAGGCTCCTTTCACGTGGGGATCACTTTGTCAGCAGCGGCTGGTCTGTGGTTAGTAGGTGATCAGTTGCCTCCCGCACACTTTGAAGAGGGATTTCACACTAAAAGCCTTCTTCACTAGGGATGAGCTTAGTATTTGGACCAAATGTAAGTACATGTTTATCTGAATGCCAAATGTTTAGGGCGTTCGATGAGAATTATTATTACAGGTACTTATATAGTGCCATCAATTTGCGCAATGCCTTAAATTTATATATATTTTACATTCACATCAGTCCCTAACCCTCAAGCTGCGTACAATCTAAGGTCCCTAACTCACATACTAGGACCAATTTAGACAGGAGCCAATTCACCTACCAAATGTGGGAGGAAACACACACAGGCACAGGGAGAACATGCAAACACCAGGCAGGAGGTGCCATGGCTGGGATTTGAACCAACAACCCCAGTACTGACATGTGAAAGTGCTAACCATTTAGCCACTTTAGAGGTTGACCATGATAGCTTCCTGCTGTCATTGGTTGGTAACTTGCAGCCACTGCATCCTTGCCTCCCATTGGCAGCGCCCGGCCCATTCACCTACATGGCCATGATTTCCCAGCCATGTAAGCAAATGGGTGCAGAATGGCGCAGGTTAAATCGTTGCCTAAATATGGCCACACGGTCTTAATTTGGGAATGCTGTCAACGGTTGATTAGAAAGCAGCCATTCACTTACATGATTGGGAACCCATGGCCACCCAAGCCACTGAACAGGGAACGGAGCCTTACATTAATGGCCATATTTTGGCAATGATGTCAACACTATCCCCACCTTTTCCATTATATAGTCAAAGACTGCTCAGGGATCTGTCATTCGGCTAGGGTCACAGTTGGGGATCAGTTGTGTACGACAAACTGAACCCTGAGCTGTTCGGCTCATCACAACTCTTCATTGCACTTGTGTCCATGTGATGAGTCTGCATGGTCCCATTAACTTCAATGAGTAGGTATCCCCTGATGAACGCAACACGCCCTATTTTCCTTGCCAGGACGCAAAGCCTTGCAGCCGCGACCATGTGTTTGGGGTCATTCGGGGACCATTTCTGGGCTTTGACAGGTGGCTGCAGAACATTAACCTGTTCCCACCCAGCCTATTGTACAATGTCGGCCGGGCAGGACCACTCTCGTTCTGGGAGGACATCATATGATGTCCTCCCATTCTTGCCACACATGCGTGCCTCCAGGGGCACGCAGCATGCCGATTGCTGCTGAGCTGTGTCCCTGAGACATAGCGCATCATCAATCAAGGTAAAGACCCAATGATGTTGGCTCTTTACTATGTGATCAGCTGTGTCCAATCACAGCTAATCACATGTAAACAAATTACATGTGATTAGTTATCGGCGTATCCTTTCCTAAGTGCTGTCACTGTGTGAGGAAAGGAAAGCCAATAACTGGCTTTCCTGTTAGAGGACATTTACACTGATGATCAGAGCACTGATTATCAGTCTAGCCCCATCAGTGTCCATCAGTGCCGCCTATCAGTGCCCATCAGTGTCGCTTCATCAGTGCCTCTTCAACAGTGCCCATCAGTGCAGCTTGTCAGTGCCCAGGGGTGGACTGACAACTCATGGGGCCCCCGGGCAATAGGGGATCATGGGGCCCCTGTGTCCTTGCCCAAACTCAAAAAAACCTATGAAAAAGGTACCAGGGGCATCTCATGGGGCCCCCTACTGACCCCGGGCCCTCGGGCAGTGCCCGAGTTTCCAAATGGTCAGTCCGCCCCTGCCAGTGCCCATCAGTTTTGCCTCATCAGTGTTCATCAGTACAGCCTCATCAGTGCAGCCTATCAGTGCCCATCAGTCTAGCCTATCAGTTTCCAGCAGTGCAGCCTTATCAGCGCACATCAGTAAAGAAGAAAAATTACTTATTTGCAAAATTTTATAACAGAAATATTGTTGTACAGAACAGGTAAGTATGACACCTTTTTTATTTCAACCACTTGACAACCGAGCTATTGCCAAATGACGGCTACAGCGTGGTCGTCTAGTTCTGGGAGGGCGTCACATGATGTCCTCCAGAACCACACCCCCTGGGGCATGCACACGGTGAGCTGTGTGATCGCTGTGTCTTTCACATGACATGGTAAAGGGCAGCCTTTACCATGTCATCAGTGCAGCCCCAACAATGTCCATCAGTGCAGTCCCAGAAGTGTCCATCAGTACAGTCCCAGCAATGTCCATCAGTGCTGCCAGTCAGTGTCCAGCAGCGCAGTCTCAACAGAGTCCATCAGTACCACCCGACCTTGTCCATCAGTGCTGCCAGTCAGTGTCCAGCAGCACAGTCTCAACAGAGTCCATCAGTACCACCCGACCTTGTCCATCAGTGCTGCCAGTCAGTGTCCAGCAGTGCAGTCTCAACAGAGTCCATCAGTACCACCAGACATTGTCCATCAGTGCTGCCAGTCAGTCTCCAGCAGTGCAGTCTCAACAGAGTCCATCAGTACCACCAGACATTGTCTATCAGTGCTGCCAGTCAGTGTCCATCAATGCAGTGTCAGCAGTGTCCATCAGTGCCACCAGTCATTGTACATCAGTACCACCAGTCACTATCCATCAGTGCAGTCTCAGCAGTGTCTATCAGTGGTGCCAGTCAGTTTCCATCAGTGCAGTCTCAACAGTGTCCATCAGTGCCACCAGTCATTGTACATCAGTACCGCCAGTCACTGTCCATCAGTGCTGCCAGTCAGTGTCCATCAGTGCAGTCTCAGCAGTGTCCGTCAGTCAGTCAGTGTCCATCAGTGCAGTCTCAACAGTGTCCATCAGTGCCCACAGTCATTGTCCATCAGTGCCACCAGTCATTGTATATCAGTACCACCAGTCATTGTCCATCAGTGCCACCAGTCATTGTCCATCAGTGCCACCAGTCATTGTCCATCAGTGCTGCCAGTCAGTGTCCATCAGTGCAGTTTCAACAGTATCCATCAGTGCTGCCAGTCAGTGTCCATCAGTGCAGTCTCAACAGTGTCCATCAGTGCCCCCAGTCATCGTCCATCGGTACCGCCAGTCACTGTCCATCAGTGCCGCCAGTCAGTGCCCGTCAGTGCCGTCTATCAGTGACCTTCAGTGCTACCAATCAGTGCCCGTCAGTGCCGTCTATCAGTGACCTTCAGTGCTACCAATCAGTGCCCATCAGTGCCGCATATCAGTGCAGCCTCATCAGTTACTGCGTTTTTCAGCGCTAGAGCATTTTTACAGATAAAAAACTCCTCTAGAAACCCACTAGTTCCGTTTTTTATTCCAGCCAAAAAAATGCTGATTACAGCCTAGGTGTGCATGGACACATAGGATAACATGCTGGGGAGTGTACTGGCTGTAGAAAACAAATGCCAAAAGCCAAAAACAGCCGCTGTAAAAACATCCCGTTTGCATGTTTTGAAGGTTTTATAAGACTCCTGGTCCTGATCCTTCAAGCTTCCAGCACTACACTAGGTACCTTACAATGTGCTTAAGTCATGCTAAAGTGGCCTCTCAGCCCATAACATTGTATGTCATTTCAGCCTGCCTCTAATGCTCTGTAGCACACCTGCCATTGCTGCCTGACAGCGTCATGGTCCAGAAGTGCAGAGCTCAGGCCTCCCCAGCAGGAAGGAGCAGGCTTCCAGTAAGGTAGAAGGTGCTATGTTTCTGAGCAAAGCTACAAATGTAGCGGAACAGCGACAAGCCATTTTATACGTATCCTGAGGACCCGGCTTCAGTGAAAAGTCAATATTTGTAAAACATCTGTACAGGCAGCAATGTTTTCTGAGGAGCCCGGCCATGGGAGAGAAGAAAGTGTCAGGTCACACTCATGTCCTGTAATTATCAGATCTGCCCCCAGATTAGGCCGAGGTGTTGGGGGGGCTTAGTAAGGTGGCACTTCCCTCCCCCAGACCCGTGAGATCTCCCACTCCCAGTGCTTGTGCTGTACAAACATTGCCCCAGCTGAAGGGACAGCCAATCACCACCTACGTGTTATAGACAAGGCCCGGCTCACCCAACACACAGAGAAGAAATGTTCTTTTTATCATTGCTTTTAGAATTTTATTTCCTGTCTGTTCCATTTTTTTTTTATTTTCTGCTCCTTTTCTAATTCTACTCCTTTTGGTATTTATTTCCCTCTCATTCCTTTTCCCTTTTCATTTCCTTTGGCCCTTAACCCCTCGCCCTCCAGAGGACCCCCCCCCCCCCTTTCCTAACCAGGCCATTTTTTGCATTTGTTTTTTAAATTTTCTGCTCCTTTTCTAATTCTACTCCTTTTTGTCTTTATTTCCCTCTCATTTCTCTTTCCCTTCTCATTTCCTTTGGCCCTTAACCACTTGTCCTCCAGAGGATTCCCCCCCCCCCCCCTTCCTAACCAGGCCATTTTTTGCATTTTATTTTTTTAATTTTCTGCTCCTTTTTTAATTCTACTCCTTTTAGTATTTATTTCCCTCTCATTTATCTTTCCCTTTTCATTTCCTTTGGCCTTTAACCCGTCTCCCTCCAGAGAATTCCCCCCCTTCCTAACCAGGCCATTTTTTGCATTTTTTTTAGAATTTTATTTCCTGTCTTCTCCATTTATTTTTATTTTTTTTTTCATTTTCCTCTCCTTTTCTAATTCTACTCCTTTTAGTCTTTATTTCCCTATCATTTCTCTTTCCTTTTTCTTTTTCTGTGGCCATTAACCCCTTGCCCTCCAGAGAATTCTCCCCCGCTTCCTAACCAGGCAATTTTTTGCATTTTTTTTAGAATTTTATTTCCTGTCTTTTCCATTTATTTATTTTTTTTCATTTTCCTCTCCTTTTCTAATTCTACTCCTTTTAGTATTTATTTCCCTCTCATTTATCTTTCCCTTTTCTTTTTCTATGGCCCTTAACCCCTCGCCCTCCAGAGGATTCCCCCCCCCCCTTCCTAACCAGGCCATTTTTTGCATTTTTTTTAGAATTTTATTTCCTGTCTTTTCCATTTTTTTTCATTTTCCTCTCCTTTTCTAATTCTACTCCTTTTAGTCTTTATTTCCCTCTCATTTATCTTTCCCTTTTCATTTCCTTTGGCTCTTAACCCCTCGCCCTCCAGAGGACCCCCCCCCCCCCTTCCTAACCAGGCCATTTTTTGCATTTTATTTTTTTAATTTTCTGCTCCTTTTTTAATTCTACTCCTTTTAGTATTTATTTCCCTCTCATTTCTCTTTCCCTTCTCATTTCCTTTGGCCCTTAACCACTTGTCCTCCAGAGGATTCCCCCCCCCCCCTTCCTAACCAGGCCATTTTTTGCATTTTTTTTAGAATTTTATTTCCTGTCTTTTCCATTTTTTTTTTCATTTTCTGCTCCTTTTCTAATTCTACTCCTTTAGTCTTTATCTCCCTCTCATTTCTCTTTCCGTTTTCTTTGGCCATTAACCCTTCGCCCTCCAGAGAATTCCCCCCCCCCCCCTTCCTAACCAGGCCATTTTTTGCATTTTATTTTGTTGTATTTTCTGCTCCTTTTCTAATTCTATTCCTTTCAGTCTTTATTTCCCTCTCATTTCTCTTTGACTTTTCTTTTCTTTTGGCTCTTAACCCCTCGCCCTCCAGAGGATTCCCCCCCCCCCCTTACTAACCAGGCCATTTTTTTAAATTTTTTTCTTTAATTTTCTGCTCCTTTTCTAATTCTACTCCTTTTAGTCTTTATTTCCCTCTCATTTCTCTTTCCCTTTTCATTTCCTTTGGCCCTTAACCACTTGTCCTCCAGAGGATTCCACCCCTTCCTAACCAGGCCATTTTTTGCATTTTTTTTAGAATTTTATTTCCTGTCTTTTCCATTTTTTTTCATTTTCCTCTCCTTTTCTAATTCTACTCCTTTTAGTCTTTATTTCGCTCTCATTTATCTTTCCCTTTTCATTTCCTTTGGCTCTTAACCCCTCGCCCTCCAGAGGACCCCCCCCCCCCTTCCTAACCAGGCCATTTTTTGCATTTTATTTTTTTAATTTTCTGCTCCTTTTTTAATTCTACTCCTTTTAGTATTTATTTCCCTCTCATTTATCTTTCCCTTTTCATTTCCTTTGGCCTTTAACCCGTCGCCCTCCAGAGAATTCCCCCCCTTTCTAACCAGGCCATTTTTTGCATTTTTTTTAGAATTTTATTTCCTGTCTTCTCCATTTATTTTTATTTTTTTTTCATTTTCCTCTCCTTTTCTAATTCTTCTCCCTTTAGTCTTTATTTCCCTATCATTTCTCTTTCCTTTTTCTTTTTCTGTGGCCATTAACCCCTTGCCCTCCAGAGAATTCTCCCCCGCTTCCTAACCAGGCAATTTTTTGCATTTTTTTTAGAATTTTATTTCCTGTCTTTTCCATTTATTTATTTTTTTTCATTTTCCTCTCCTTTTCTAATTCTACTCCTTTTAGTATTTATTTCCCTCTCATTTCTCTTTCCCTTTTCTTTTTCTTTGGCCCTTAACCCCTTGCCCTACAGAGCATTTCCTCCCCTTCCTAACCAGGCCATTTTTTGCATTTATTTTTAGAATTTTATTTCCTGTCTTTTCCATTTATTTATTTTTTAAATTTTCTGCTCCTTTTTTAATTCTACTCCTTTTAGCATTTATTTCCCTCTCATTTATCTTTCCCTTTTCTTTTTCTATGGCCCTTAACCCCTCGCCCTCCAGAGGATTCCCCCCCCCCTTCCTAACCAGGCCATTTTTTGCATTTTTTTTAGAATTTTATTTCCTGTCTTTTCCATTTTTTTTTCATTTTCCTCTCCTTTTCTAATTCTACTCCTTTTAGTCTTTATTTCCCTCTCATTTATCTTTCCCTTTTCATTTCCTTTGGCTCTTAACCCCTCGTCCTCCAGAGGACCCCCCCCCCCCTTCCTAACCAGGCCATTTTTTGCATTTTATTTTTTTAATTTTCTGCTCCTTTTTTAATTCTACTCCTTTTAGTATTTATTTCCCTCTCATTTCTCTTTCCCTTTTCATTTCCTTTGGCCCTTAACCACTTGTCCTCCAGAGGATTCCCCCCCCCTTCCTAACCAGGCCATTTTTTGCATTTTTTTTAGATTTTTATTTCCTGTCTTTTCCATTTTTTTTTTAATTTTCCTCTCCTTTTCTAATTCTACTCCTTTTAGTCTTTATTTCCCTCTCATTTCTCTTTCCCTTTTCATTTCCTTTGGCCTTTAACCCGTCGCCCTCCAGAGAATTCCCCCCCTTCCTAACCAGGTCATTTTTTGCATTTTTTTTAGAATTTTATTTCCTGTCTTCTCCATTTATTTTTATTTTTTTTTTCATTTTCCTCTCCTTTTCTAATTCTACTCCTTTTAGTCTTTATTTCCCTCTCATTTCTCTTTCCCTTTTCATTTCCTTTGGCCCTTAACCACTTGCCCTCCAGAGAATTCTCCCCCGCTTCCTAACCAGGCAATTTTTTGCATTTTTTTTAGAATTTTATTTCCTGTCTTTTCCATTTATTTATTTTTTTTCATTTTCCTCTCCTTTTCTAATTCTACTCCTTTTAGTCTTTATTTCCCTATCATTTCTCTTTCCTTTTTCTTTTTCTGTGGCCATTAACCCCTTGCCCTCCAGAGAATTCTCCCCCGCTTCCTAACCAGGCAATTTTTTGCATTTTTTTTAGAATTTTATTTCCTGTCTTTTCCATTTATTTATTTTTTTTTCATTTTCCTCTCCTTTTCTAATTCTACTCCTTTTAGTATTTATTTCCCTCTCATTTCTCTTTCCCTTTTCTTTTTCTTTGGCCCTTAACCCCTCGCCCTCCAGAGGATTCCCCCTTCCCTTCCTAACCAGGCCATTTTTTGCATTTTTTTTTTAATTTTCTGCTCCTTTTTTAATTCTACTGCTTTTAGTCTTTATTTCCCTCTCATTTCTCTTTCCCTTTTCATTTCCTTTGGCCCTTAACCACTTGTCCTCCAGAGAATTCCCCCCCCCCCCCCCTTCCTAACTAGGCAATTTTTTGCATTTTTTTTAGAATTTTATTTCCTGTCTTTTCCATTTATTTATTTTTTTTTTTAATTTTCTGCTCCTTTTCTAATTCTACTCCTTTTAGTCTTTATTTCCCTCTCATTTATCTTTCCCTTTTCATTTCCTTTGGCCCTTAACCACTTGTCCTCCAGAGGATTCCCCCCCCCCCCCCTTCCTAACCAGGCTATTTTTTGCATTTTTTTTCTTTAATTTTCTGCTCCTTTTCTAATTCCACTCCTTTTAGTATTTATTTCCCTCTCATTTCTCTTTCCCTTTTTATTTCCTTGGCCCTTAACCCCTTGCCCTCCAGAGGATCCCCCCCCCCCTTGCTGACCAGGTCATTTTTTGCAATGTGGTGCTGCGTTACTTTAACTGACAATTGCGCGGTCACGCAACGCTGCACCCAAATGAAATTTTCGGCCTTTTTCTCCCACAAATAGAGCTTTCTTTCGGTGGTATTTGATCACCTCTGTGGATTTTATTTTTTGTGCTGTACACGAAAAAGTCTGAACATTTTGAGAAAAAAAATATATTTTTGACTTTTTGTTATTAACCACTTGCCCTCCAGAGGAGTTCCCCCCCCCCCTTCCTGACCAGGTCATTTTTTGCAATACGGCGCTGTGTTACTTTAACTGATAATTGTATGGTCGTCTTGCACCCAAATGAAATTTACATCCTTTTTTTCCCACGAATTGAGCTTTCTTTTGGTGGTATTTGATCACCTGTGCGTTTTTTATTTTTTGTGCTATAAACAAAAAAAGACTGAGAATTTTGAGAAAAAAATTATATTTTTTACTTTTTGCTATTAAACATGTCCAGTAAAAAAATGTACAAAATCAAATTTCGTCATAGATTTAGACCAAAATGTATTCTGCTCCATGTCTTTGCTACAAAAAATCACAATACGTGTAAATTAATTGGTTTATGTGAACGTTATAGCGTTTACAAATGGCGGTATAGATACTGGGATTTTTTTTTTCACTAGTAATGGCGGTGGTCAGCGACTTATAGCGGGACAGCGGCGGAGATTGTGACACTGGGAGGAACTGACTTGGTGTCACTGACATCCCCAGTAACTCCAATACAGTGATCAGTGCTAATAAAAAGCACTGACACTGTACTAATGGCACTGTGCAGGAAGGGGTTAATGTGTGGGGCAATCAAAGGGTTAACTGTGTGCTGTTTCACTATGTGAGCTGTGTGTGTGTTTCACTGTAAGCTATGCAGAGCCATACAAAGCAATGTGCAGGAGCTGACAGGGGAGAGATCTGTGTTTATCCACAGTTCTCTCCTCCATTGGAGATACTCAGCGATCATTGGGTGCTGGCGAGAAATCAGCCTGGACCCGATGATTGACAGCCAAAGCCACAAAATGTCAATTGATATGTCTGGCTTCTAAAGAGCTCTACTCCAAAGCTCTCCATGACTATAGCTTTCCAGTCCTTGCAGCACCATCACCAGTGTCTACCCAGACAGATGCCAGTAGAGAGCCATAACACTGACTTTCGTACCTGCCTAGATCTTTGGAGGACCCAGTGTAGACCTGATATTAGTGCCGTGCAGTATTAACCACTTGAGCTCCAGAGGATTTACCCCCCTTAATAACCAGGCCTCTTTTTGCCACTCGGCGCTGCACTAATTCAACTGATAATTGCGCGGTCATGCAATGCTGCACCCAAACGAAATTTACGTCCTTTTTTTCACACAAATAGAGCTTTCTTTCGGTGTAATTTGATCACCTGTGCGCCTTTTATTTTTCACGCTATAAACAAAAAAAGGCCAAAAATTTTGAAGAAAAACAATAATTTTTATTTTCAGCTATAAAAAATATATAGTAAACTCAAAGTTGGTTATAAATTTAGGCCAAAATGTATTCTGCTCCATGTTTTTGGTAAAAAAAATCCTAATAAGTGTATATTGATTGCTTTGTGTGGAAGTTATAGCGTCTACAAACTATGGTATAGATACTACAATTTACGCCATTTTTCTGCTATACAGCGCTGCGCTAGTTTAACGGACAATTGCGCGGTCATGCAATATGGTACATAAATGAAATTTACATCCTTTGTTCCCCACAAATTGAGCTTTCTTTCGGTGGTATTTGATCGCCTGTGCGGTTTTTATTTTTTGCGCTATAAAAAAAAAGTCTGACAATTTTGAGGAAAAAAAAACAATATTTTGGACTTTTTGCTATAAAACATGTCCAGTAAAAAAAAATGCAAAAATCAAATTTAGTCATAAATTTCTGCCAAAATGCATTCTGCGACATGTCTTTGCTAAAAAAAACCCAATACGTGTAAATTAATTGGTTTACATGAAAGTTATAGCGTTTACAAATGGCGGGAAAGATACTGGGATTTTTAGGGGTTTTTTTATACTAATTATGGCGGCGATCAGGGACTTATGGCGGGACTGCGGCGGACATTTTGACATTTGGGGGTACTGACTTGGGGTCACTGACATCCCCAAAAACACTAATACAGTGATCAGTGCAAAAAAAAAAACTGACACTGTACTAATGGCACTGGGGAGGAAGGGGTTAACTTTATTTAGCAGGGAAGGGTTATAGGAGCGAGGGGAGTGTTTTACTAGGGGGCGGGGTGTGTACTGGACAGGACAAGGCTGATCGAGAAAGAGAAACTGTTTTTTCTCGATCAGCTCATCCTCGAGCTGACAGGGAAGTGACAGACAGCACAGCTACTGCAGCTGTGCTCTCTGTCACTGTTTGCCGCCGATCACCAGGAGATAGCCGCTAAGGAGCGGCTGTGACCCAGCGACTGACATCTGTGGCGGTGATCCGCGGGACAAATAGGGCGGCGGCGCGCCTCGCGC
Source organism: Staurois parvus (assembly GCF_062004578.1). Lineage (NCBI taxonomy): Eukaryota > Metazoa > Chordata > Amphibia > Anura > Ranidae > Staurois > Staurois parvus. The sequence goes on along the minus strand of NW_028319121.1, from coordinate 1,050,824 downwards.
GCGCCCCCTATTTGTTTACAAAACACACGTCTTAAAACGTGGTTTTGCCTGTGAGTGCCGCCCTGCCGCCGTATATGTACAGTGGCTTGACGGCATGCGGTTAAATGGGTAGTAGTAAGCTTTGGTCCATTGGAAAAAAGCTCCAAAATAATCAGTAATTCCAAGCAAGACATGAACTGATCAGGGAGCCGCTAAACTATTCAGCAAACGCTGCACCTGAAAGCCAATTATCATGTCTGCCTAATTTCCAAGCAACGCAAAGTGCCAAACACAGAGTCATGAACCTGACAAGTTCATATATTTTATTCATGTGCCAATTCCCTTCTTTACACCATCCTGTAAAATGTGAGTGTCATGTTAAAACAACTACTGTAGGTCAGACACTGCAAGAGCAACTCAAAATATTCATTTATTGAAAAAGCATTATAGGTTCCCTTTAAAGAGACTCTGTCATTCTTCACCCTCAGGAAAAAGGGATTGTGGGCTCTATTCACAAAACGGTACCTTACCGCATACCGCACAGCATTTTTTCGAAACGTTTTCTGGCATTGACTAAAAAAAACTCTACTAAAACACTGCATGAGTTATTTTATGAAGTCATGCAGTATTTTAGTAGTAAAAACATGCAGTAATTTAACCCCTCGCCAGAGGGGACAGAGCACTTATACCCCCTTCTAGTCCAGGCCAATTTCCAGCTTTCAGCGCTGTCACACTTTGAATGACAACTGCGCGGTCATGTAACACTGTACCCATATAAAATTTTTATCATTTTTTTGAGACAGATAAAGCTTTATTTTGGTGGTATTTAGTCACCTCTGGGATTTTTATTTTTTCTTAAACAAACCAAAAACCACTGAAAATTTGGGACAAAAAAGTTTTTTCTTAGTTTTTGTTATACAATTTTGTAAATAAGTGATTTTTCTCCTTCACTGATGTGCGCTAATGAGGCTGCAGTGATGGGCACTGATAGGCTGCACTGATGGACACTGATAGGTGGCACTGATGAGGAGGCACTGGTAGGTTGCACTGATGGGCATTGACAGGCATCACTGATGGGCACTGAAAGGCAGCACTGATACATGACACTGATATATGACACTGATAGGCGGCACTGATGGGCAGCACTGACTGGCACTGATAGGTGGCACTGACTGGCACTGTTAGGCCGCACTGACTGGCACTGATAGGCGGCACTGACTGGCACTGATAGGCAGCACTGATAGGCGGCACTGATTGGCAGCACTGATAGGTGGCACTGATTGGCATTGATAGGTGGCACTGACTGGCACTGATAGGTGACATTGAAAGGCAGCTCAGATGGGCACTGATATGTGACATTGATGTGGCACTGATGGGCACTGGCACGTGGCACTGATGAGCACTGACTGCTGGCACTGATGGACACTGACAGTTGGCACTTCTGGGGCCACACTGATCATCAGGGCACACTGATCATCAGTGCCCTGAAGATCAGTGTACATGTCCCCTCTGCGGAAAGCCGATTACCGGCTCTCCTCTGTCAGCGTGACAGCTCGAGAGGAGAGAAATGCCGATAACCGGCATTTCCATGTTTACATGTGATCAGCTGTGATTGGACACAGCTGATCACATGACCGAGCTGACATCTTCGGCTCTTTCTGTGATCCGCTGTGTCTGAGGGACACTGCGCATCGGCGATCGCCGCGCTGTGCACTCCCTGAGCCGCGCATGCGCGGTGAGAATGAAAGGACGTCATATGACGTCCTATCAGAACGTGAGAACCACCTTGCGCCCGTCATTGTACTATATGGCGGGTGGAAGGTGGTTAAAGCCTGGAGGTAGCTGGCGTATTTATTAACAATAATAAATACTGTGTTGTTAAGGAGCTGGGGCCGCCGGCATCCTTAACAACCAGTAACTGTCGTGAATGTTAAGAAGCAGGCGGCTGTCGTGTCCTGAAAGCGGAGCTCCACCCAAAAGGGGAAGTTCCGCTTTAAGGACTGCTCCCCACTCCCCAGTAGCCTCCCTAGCGGTCTGATTATGTCCATATTTCTGTGCTCAAAGCGGTACATTTTTTTGCATGGAAATATGTTTTTTTTTATTGTAGGCTGTAATTTTTAGGAATAACTCACTGAAATCTGTCCGAACAAGAGTCTAGTAAACATCCCGGGGATGTTACAATTTGACACACAAAATCCTAAATTATAATTTAATAAATAATCATAAAAAATAATAATTTAATAATAATAAATTTAATTCAATAATATAATCAAACCAAAACACTGAAATTTGAAATATAGCGCCAAGTTCGCACATCGCTGAGCAAAGTCGCAGAATCGTTTTCAGTGTCTGATGAGGAATTTCCCCCACGAATCATTATCACTCAATTCTGCAAGTGATTCTGATTTACTATGGCTGTTCTCTAGCCGTTCTAAAACCGCTTTTGACCTAAAGGGACGCTTTTTGGACGCCATGGACGTTTCTCAGTTTCCAGGCAGAAAGAACAGTAAAAATGCAGGCAGGGCACCGGACAAAGCACTCGGGACCAAATGTATGTGAAATGGTTTGATACAGGAATGTTATACTATGTGATTTTAGTGTATTTAGTGAATGTAATTTTTTCACATTTTCAAATTTCCCGCCAGTTCTGTCCCCCGTACGTCCCGACGTCGCCGGGAACGGAATCCGGAAGACAGATGCCGACATCGGCCGGAGGACATGGCCGGGGACACTGCAGAAGGGACATCGCGGGAGCGCAGGACAAGGTAAGTGAAGAAGAGATCCCGGAGCAACGCTGCAGTGTATTCCTGAGTGTAGCTCGGGGTTACCGCTTGTGGTGCTGAAACTTTACCCCGAGCTACACTCGGGAATACCACCAGGGAGGTTAAGGATTGGCACCTTTGGGAAGCAGGTACCCAAATTTGACAGGTACCCGCTCCCACTTCCGGTCCGATCGCCTAGATGATCGGAAGCAGAAGGTGTCCTCCTTCCCTCCCCGTACTCTTTTGGGACATGTGACAGGTCCCAGAAGACTACAGGACCATTCATGAAGCGCAGCGCTACTCGCACATGCACAGTGGATACCTGGCTGTGAAGCCGCAAGCTGTCACAGCCGGGTGCGCAAACTGAAGATGCCGGCCTTCTGGAATACAGGACGGCCGGAGAAACGAGCTGCAGGGGACACACCACAGGACTGAGGGACAGGTAAATGGCTGGTTTTTAAAAGTCTGCAGCTACAGCTTTTGTAGCTGCTGACTTTTATTTTTTGACAGGGTGAGAGGAACTCCGCTTTAACAACTCATGAGTCATTAGCTGGGTTCCCAGCTGACAGCCGAAAGTAAAAAATAGAATTGCCGGCAATTAAAAATTAAGAAAAAAAAATGGTTTGGCACCCCCCACCCCGCACCCCAATCCACAATAGGCCCTTAGGATCTGGTATGGATTTTGAAGGGAACCCCACCCCAATTTTTTTTTTTTTTAAATGGTGTGGGGTCCCACCCAAAATCCATATCTGACCTTCATCTGAGCATGCATCCCAACAGCTCAGGAAAGGGGTGGACGAACAAGCGCTCCCCCCCTCCTGAACCATACCAGGCCACATGCTCTCAACATGGAGGTGTGCTTTGGGACAGGAGGGCTGGAACTTCTTTTGGGTGACACGTGCCGTGCAATTGGTTTACGCAATCGCAGCGTGATTTGTCACGCAACAATCGCGGCGCCATTTTAGGTGGTGCCCTATGTTTTTAGGTACCATTGAAATAAATGGCACCTGAACACGCTGATGTGCAATTTAACATTTTAACTGTGTGTTTTGAGATCACTGGCAGAATTGCGGTGATTCTACCCATGATTAAAATGTCTATATGTGAACGGAGCAGTAGCGGACTGACAACTCATGGGGCCCCCGGGCAATAGGGGATCATGGGGCCCCTGTGTCGTCGCCCACACTCAAACCACACCCAAAAAAAGCCTATGAAAGGTACCAGGGGAATCTCATGGGGCCCCTTACTGACCCCGGGCCCTCGGGCAGTGCCCGACTTCCCAAATGGTCAGTCCACCCCTGGAACGGAGCCTCAATAAATTATGTATTACATGCTGCTCATGCTCATTCATTCACTATGGGATTCATTTTCTGTATTCTGCAAAAAACCTGGTTGATCCTGCTGTTCTCTATCTCCCCCTTCTGTCTATGTCCCCAATGCAGCTGACGATTTTGCAGAGTAGTGTTGACAGCTACTGCACATGTTCAGTTTTCAGTTAGTTTCTATGCTGAACATTTCCTTCCCTATCACATCTGAGCAGCCCATGTGACTCCAGAGTCACACATGTAGGTGTTTAAACAAGTTTTGGCAAGTGACAGCCCACTCCCAACCCCCCTCCTCCATGCCCACTAACCAGCTAAATGCAATATAGCTGGGATATTACATCTTGACTGATGGAGGTTTCACCTCCCTGTTATTCTAAGGCACAGGCTGGAGGGGTGTGACACAGCCTGTGACTGGCAGAAATCTGCCCACACCATGTTATATGATTTGATTTCAAATATATATTTGTATGACGATATAAACCTGTTTATTGATATTAATTCTTTATTTTTACTCTGTATCCCAAAGGCTTTTTTTTTGTTTTTTTTTTGTACATGTGACCAGAAGAAGAGGACTAGAAGCTCCTCCTGCTTATGTTTCCCTATAGACAGGCTGGGAAATTACTGGGTCACATGACAGCTGTATATCTATTAGGAAAAAAGGTACTTAGGTGTTTTGATTGGGAAAAAGGTACTTAGCTGTTCATTTCTATTAAAATAATTGCAGTGCCATCAGAGCTGCTGCTAGAAACCATGGAGCCCCATACAGCCAAGCTGACAGGGCCCCCCCCCCAAAAAAAGCACAGTTTACTATGCTTTGGTTACGAATGAACACCATGAGTGATCGCTACCGAGCAATCATTGTGTTCATCCAGGAAAGAAAGGGGCTGGTAAATGTAACATATTTACCAGACCGTTCCCCCACTCTCCATCCTGAAGGATCCTATTGTGTTCTTGCAGCTGGTGGTAGGAAGGAGGGGAGGATAGCTGGCAGCACTGCAGAGGGCGGGGGCACACAGGGGGGTGGTCTGGGCAGCAGTGGGAAACGTATGGTGCACAGGGAGGGTGATGGGTGTGGCAGAGGGGCAATTGCTGAAACCAATCCCCTGTATGGCTCTCTCTGCAGCAGCTGAAAGGTGGGAGGGAGAGGAGAAGAAGCAGCTGCAGAGAGAGCCATACAGGGGATCAGTTCCAGTAATTGCCTCTCCACTGTGCCAATCACCCTACCTGCCCACTTCCGATTCACCCAGCTGCCTGGGCCTCGTACAGGAGGACTGGTGGTACCCCCTTATCCACGGCCCTGAGTGCCATCATCCATGTACAGAAAGAGAAGGGATAATGAAAATTAGATATTGTGTGTTTAGTATCGCTTTAGGCATATAGTGATGCATGAAAGTTATTTACATTTATAGACAAGTATGAAAAATTGGTGGAACTCCGCTTTAAATGACCTGCTTCCTTGTGACCATGCTCAAGCCTAGCATCCAATTGATCACATCACCAATGGAGTGACATTCTCCTGGATCACCAATACTGCTCATTCCAGCGCCAGACATGATGGCAAAGACAAAGTGAGGACAAGGAGCTTGGTGGGGAGAGGGTCTTGCCAGAGACTCTATCACTTTGCCATGCATTGGCAGGTTAACAGTGTCTCTTTAACCTCCTCGGCGGTATGATTCTTTCCGATTTTTTGTGCTGAAAGCGGTACCATTTTTTGCATGGAAATATGTAGTTTTTTATTGTAGGCTGTAATTTTTAGGAATAACTCACTGAAATCTGTCCAAACAAGAGTCTAGTAAACATTCCGGGTATAATAAATTTTTAAACACGAAATCATAAATTATAATTTAATAAATAATCATAAAAAATAATAATATAATAATAATAAATTTAATTCAATAATATAATCAAACCGAAAACACTGAAATTTGAAATACAGAGGCAAATTCGCACATCGCTGAGCAAAGTCGCAAAATCGTTTTCAGTGTCTGATGAGGAATTTCCCCCCCGAATCATTATCACTCAATTCTGCAAGTGGTTCTGATTTACTATCGCTGTTCTAAAACCGCTTTTGACGTAAAGGGACGCTTTTTGGACGCCATGGACTTTTCTAAGTTTCCAGGCAGAAAGAACATTCAAAATGCAGGCAGGGCGCCGGACAAAGCAGTGGGGACAAAATGTATGTGAAATTCATTGAAACAGCAATGACAGCAAAAATGACATTTTTTAAAAATTTCAAATTTACCGCAGGTTCCGGCGCCCGTACGTCCCGACGTCACAGGGACCGGAACACAGAAGCCGGATGTCGGCATCGGCTGGAGGAGATGGCCGGGGACGCTGCAGGGGACACATCGCGGGAGCGAAGGACAAGGTAAGCTCTGCAGGGACCCCCAGAGAACGCCGCATTGTAAGCCCGAGTGTAGCTCGGGGTTACCGCTCTTGGTATAGAAATTTTACCCCGAGCTACACTCGGGAATACCGCTAAGGAGGTTAATACCCACCTCCGTACAATATTTTTATTTGGAAAGATTTAGGAAAAGTAAACATATGTTATTAACAACAAATAAACAACTTGAAAATAGTCCTTATTTGAAAAATACCACATCAGTCAACATCATGGGTGACATAACCCCCAAATAAATTGAAGACGGCAGGAAACTTATCCCCTTGAAGAAGTTCCAGTTAAAAAGGTGAAGCTTTCAAAATGAAAGTGATGGGTGGTACATTGTGTACCCTCAGGAAAACTACTAATTGACTTAGTCTGCCCGGTATCCTTTGCACTGAAATATAAAAAGAGATAGTAGCCAAGGAGCCAAAGAAAATCCCCCTTCCCCTTGGAAAGTAGGGGTTCCAGTAGTTATTATTATTATTATTATACAGGATTTATATGGCGCCAACAGTTTGCTCAGCGCTTTACAATATAAGGGAGACAGTACAATTATAATACATTTCAGTACAGAAGGAATAGGAGGGTACGGCTCGTGGAGCTTGCAATCTAAAGGATGGGGGAGGTGAAACAAAAGGTGATAGCTGCGGGGGATGATCTGGTGGAGGTGATTCAAGTACAGTTCTTAGGTGGAGGTGGGCTTCCCTGAATAAGTGCGTTTTCAAAGATCATCTAAAGGCAGACAGGCTGGGGGCTGACCGGACATACTGTGGTAGGGAGTTTCAGAGGATGGGAGAGGCTCTGGAGAAGTCCTGGAAGCGAGCATGGGAGGAGGTGATGAGGGAGCTAGAGAGGAAGATATCATGAGAGGAGCGGAGTTGACAATTTGGACGATATCTGTGGATGAGGTTGGTGATGTAGCTAGGGGCAGTGTTGTGGATGGCTTTGTAAGCTGTGATTAGTATTTAGAATTTTATACGTTGGGTTAGTGGAAGCCAATGAAGGGATTGGCAGAGAGGGACAGCAGTCACTGATCGGTTGGTAAGGTGTATGAGTCTAGCAGCAGCATTCATAATAGACTGAAGGGGGGATAGCCTGTGTAATGGTAGACCAGTGAGGAGGGAGTTGGAGTAATTGAGGCGGGATATAACCAAGGCATGGATAAGTTGTTTTGTGGTGTCATTGGTCAGGAAGGGGTGGATTTTGAAAATGCAGTCCTGGAGGTGAGCGTGGGAGGAGGTGACGAAGGAACTAGAGAGCAAGATGTCTTGGGAGGAGCGGAGCGGGCGATTTGAACGATATCTGTGTATGAGGTTGGTGATGTAGCTAGGGGCAATGTTGCGGATGGCTTTGTAAGCTGTGGTTAGTATTTTGAATTTTATACGTTGGGTTAGTGGAAGCCAGTGGAGGGATTGGCAGAGAGGGGCAGCAGTTGCTGATCGGTTGGTAAGGTGTATGAGTCTAGCAGCAGCATTCATAATAGACTGAAGGGGGGATAACCTGTGTAATGGTAGACCAGTGAGGAGGGAGTTGCAGTAATCAAGTTCTGTGTATCCCTAGGATTATTTACTGTAGCCCTTTAGGGTACTATGTGGTTACCAGACTTCGCTAGTGCAGGGTCTGGGGCACCCAAAACATGACCACCAGCAGGATTTATTTAATGACAAGGGGTCCCCTTTACAAGTTAGGCGATGCACAAATTATCTGTGGGTAGTTTTTAAATCAGTACCATTTTCCGCAAGTTTACATGCTTTAAAAAAATGATCCCTCCTTACAAACCTTTTGTCAAAACTAACACAGCCTATTGCACTTCTTTAAAGCTGAACTGAATTTCAGAATGATTCGTTTTGTAGAGTACTTGGTAAAAAAAAATACAACTTCCATTTTAACTGTTTTCACACCCTGAGCTGTGCACATTCTGTAGACTCCTTGTAGGAACGTTCTTTAGTCGTGACATTCCAGTAGTAGCTGAGAGTTGGAGCGTTACAGTGGTGACAACAGCAGACTAGGTCTGCGCAATGTTTGTTAGCATGGGTGATTGTGACCCAACATATGGCTGCACAAGATGGGTCAACAACTCTACAGCTGAACTGAGTAAGAGATGTTAGGCATACCATTGCACTAGTTGGGGAGGTTGTGTGAAACTAGTTGTGTAAAAACACATGCTTGAGCCTTATTTTTGCTGTCCCCTTGCATGCTCCTCCTTAACCCCGGGGTCACATCTATGCGGCTGTGCGGGCCGCGTTTTGCACAGGCATGAGAGTACATTCATTTGAATGGACTCCCGTACCCGTGACACACAGGGAAGAAGTCCCTGCACTTCTTTGGAAAACGCAGCCGAGGTTCCCAGTACGGTTGCATTTTCCAGTGCGGGCGGCGTGCCATTAGAACTAATGGCACCTGCCCGCGGGTCCGCAATTCTCTGTGCGGGTGGTGCGGCTTCATGGATTTTCGTGCGAATCCGCAGCAGCACCACCCGCACAGATGTGAACCTAGGGTAAGCTGCAAAGGCTGCCAATGGGGATTCACACTAGCAATAATGATCCCCCCCGTTGTGTTCGTCAGGTAATAACACCCATTAAAGGCAACCTATTCATCTTAAAAAAAGAAAAAGAAAATGTGCTAAAGGACCCAGATAGCAGTTGGCATAACGTTAAGATAAATTGTGCAGAAAATGGAAATAAAAAAATGCCGCACTGAGCACATACACTCACCGGCCACTTTCACCATTACACACCATTACACCACCACTACCAGCCTGGACCATTGATACAAAGCAGGATGGATCCACCACACCATGACACCACCACCACCAGCCTGAACCATTGATACAAGGCAGGATGGATCCACCACACCATGACACAACTACCACAAGCCTGAACCGTTGATACAAGGCAGGATGGATCCACCACACCATGACACCACCAGCCTGAACCATTGATACAAAGCAGGATGGATCCACCACACCATGACAGCACCACCAGCCTGAACCGTTAATAAAAGGCAGGATGGATCCACCACATCATGACACCACCACCATCCTGAACCGTTGATACAAAGCAGGATGGATCCACCACACCATGACACACACCACTACCACCAACCTGAACAGTTGATACAAGGCAGGATGGATCCACCACACCGTGACACCACCAGCCTGAACCATTGATACAAGGCAGGATGGATCCACCACACCATGACACCACCACTTTCAGTCTGAACCATTGATACAAGGCAGGATGGATCCATGCTTTCATGGAACAGTAAGGGTCTGGTTTAATAATGCACATAAATTTACACTCACCAGTCACTTTATTAGGTCCACCTTTCTAGAGCCAAGAAAATATCCCCCACACCATTACACCACCACCACCACCAGCCTGAACCGTTGATACAAGGCAGGATGAATCCATGCTTTCATGTTGTTTTCGCCAAATTATGACCCTAGAATCTGAATGTCGCAGCAACCAGTCTGCCCATTCTCCTCTGACCTCTGACATCAACAAGGCATTTTCCTCCACATGACTGCTGCTCACTGGATATTTTCTTTTTTTTGGACCATTCTTTGTAAACCCTAGAGATGGTTGTGTGTGAAAATCCCAGTAGGTCAGTCATTTTTGAACAACCATGCCATGTTTAAAGTCATTTAAATCCCCTTTCTTCCCCATTCTAATGCTTAGTTTGAACTTCCGAAAGTCTTTTTCACCACGTCTAGTTGCTGCCACGTAATTGGCTGATTAGCAATTTGTGTTACCAATAAATTGAACAGGTGTACCTAATAAAGTGGCCAGTGAGTGTATAACATGCGTGTAGTAATGAAAAATATAAATCTTAGTGCGAACACAAAAATAATAAAAGTGAAAATCCCAAATATGTGAAAACAGTTCCAAATGACGAATGAAATCATAAAGGGTCTTGATTTCTTTATATCGGTTGATGCTCCAGATGCTGATAACAACTTGTGTGTGTGCCACCATCTTAACCACTTCCCGACCAGCCGTTGCATATAAACGGCTGGACGGTGGCAGTGCAGGGTCGGCCGGACACAGTGAAACATCGATCGTCGGACGGGACCTCTGTACGAGGTCCCGATCATGTGATCACTGATTGGCCAATCAGTGATCACATGCAAAGTAGTAAGCAAGATGTCACTTGTGACATCATTGCTTACTACGTGTGAAATCTGTGAATGATCACAGAGGTCACATGGTACAAGCCTATTCACAACAGCCTTGTACCATGTGACAAGCTGTAACCAATCACAGCTCACTCAGTACTTCTCAATGAGTGCAAGAATGCAGCCAGAGAGAAAGAGAAATGATTGTTTTTACATCCTATATGGGTGTAAAAGCAATGTGTAAAAAAAAAAAAAAAAAAAAAAAAAAAAAAAATCTTCATCACCCCCCACAAGTACAGTGTCACCATGGTGACACTGTACTGCTAGGGTGACAGTATGTAAAAATAAATAAATAAATAAAAAATAATAATATAAAAAAATAAAATAAAAATGTAAAAAAAAATGTTTAAAAATTATAATTTTTGGTTATAAACTAATTTGGATTTTTTTTTTTTACTAAAAAGATAACGGAATAAATTTTGGCAAAGATTTATGATGAAATATTATTTATTTGCAAAATTTTATATAAAAAACACTTTTTTTCCAAATTTTTGGACTTTTTCATTTACATAGCAAAAAAAATAAAAATCCCAGCGGTGAATAAATACCACCAAAATAAAGCTTTATCTGTCTCAAAAAAATGGTAAAAAATTAATTTGGGTACAATGTGGCATGACGGCACAATTGTCATTCAAAGTGTGATAGCGCTGAAAGCTGAAAATTGCCCTGGTCAGGAAGGGGGTAAAAGTGTCCGGTCTGGAAGTGGTTAATATAAGAAGACTCCCATGGAGATAGTGGACTCTTTGCTAGTAAAAAAGAGTCACGTCTGCTTGTGTGAAAAGCTATAAACCACCTCCGGGTCTCCACTTATGGTCTCATGAGCACCACATCCGTATGCAAAAGGTTATCCATCATAACATAAAGAGAACATTGGAAATGCCACATGGTGTAAAACTGTATGAAAAGGATTTATTAAACGAATATACACTTTCAATGCTAAAAACAGACAACGCTTATCGATATAATACTCCAAGCCCAGGAATAACATTGACCATTTCCTAGTTCCAAGATGCGTGATGACGTCACGAGCGGTAGCTCAGCCCTACGCAGTTTGTCACAGCTGACGTCATCGGGGGTGCTAACCTACTCATCTAAATGGGGCTGTGCATGCAATATACACTCTTGTGCAGGTTTTTAAGGGGTAAGATAATGCCTCCTCAGCACCCGTCAAACATTCTCTGAAAAGCAATCCACCGCGCATCGCTCTCCAGAGGGTGAAAACAAGCCCCTACTGTTGGAAAGAAAGAGACTGCAGATACACCATGCTGAGGCATAATTTAAAGTGTAAGCAAAGGCAGGTTTTTTACGTTTAGATAAAGTGGGGAAAGGATCAGAACCTTTGCAAAGTTTTTTGTTGTCTGTATACCTGATGAGGAGTTTCACCCTCTCTATCTATCAGGTGACCAATGCCATCAAGATGAAAAGTAATGGGAAATCCAACATTTTTGGGGTTGTCACCAGATCAGGGGGTGAAGGAGAATCATTGGAAACAAATATTTGGGTCAGCTGTTCAAGAAGTGAATTCCCAAAAATTTTAGGAGATTCGCTCCTGTTCTGTCTCCAAGAGAGAAAGTGAAGAGAAACCTCCCTAGTAGGACAGAGTCAACCAAAAAAAACCTGAAAGCAGAAATTATAGTAAAAAAGCAAAAAAATGTTGACATTACAGGAACTTACACTCACTGGACACTTTATTAGGTACACCTTGCTAGTACCGGGTTTGACCCCCTCTTTGCCTTCAAGACTGCCTTAATTTTTCGTGGCAGAGATGTTATTCTGCATACCTTGGTTGTAACAAGTGTTTTTTTGAGTTACTGTTGCCTTTCTATCATCTCGAACCAGTCTGACCATTCTCTTCTGACTTCTGACATCAAGAAGGCATTTTTCGTCCACAAAACTGCTGCTCACTGGTATTTTCTCTTTTTTGGACCATTCTCTGTAAACCCTAGAGATGGTTGTGTGTGAAAATCCCAGCAGATCAGCAGTTTTTGAAATACTCAGATCAGTCTGTCTGGCACCAACAACCATGCCACATTCAAAGTCACTTAAATCCCCTTTCTTCCCCGTTATGATGCCTGATTTGTACTTCAGCAAGTTGTTTTCACCATATTTTGATGCCTAAATGCATGGAGTTGCTGCCATGTGATTGGCTTATTAGCAATTTGTGTTACCAAGCAACTGAACAAGTGTACCTAATAAAGTGGCCGCTGACGCCTTAAGAGTTCCCTTCACTGGAACTGAGACCAAGCCCAACCCCTGAAAAACAACCCCACACAATAATCCCCCCTCCACCAAACTTTACACTTGGCACAATGCAGTCAGGCAAGTACCGTTCTTCTGGCAACCGCCAAACCCAGACACATCCAACAGATTGCCAGACAGAGAAGCATGATTGGCTACTCCAGAGAAGACGTCTCCACTGCTCTAGAGTCCAGTGTTGGCGTGCTTTACACCACGGCATCCAATGATGTTGATGACTTGGTGATGTAAGGCTTGGATGCAGCTGTTGTGGTAATCTGAAGACCACACCAAGTTTGGAGGTCTTTAGCTATTGACCCTGTAGACAGTTGCTGACTTCTGCGCACTGTGCGCTTCAGCATGCACTGACCCCACTTTGTCATGTGACGTGGCCTACCACTTGGTGGCTGAGTTGCTGTTGTTCCCAGTTGCTTCCACTTTGTTATAATCCCACTAACAGTTGAGCGTGGAATATTTAGTAGCCAGGAAATGTCACGGATGGACTTATTTCACAGGTGACAACCTATCACGGGACCACGCTTGGAGTCACTGAGCTCCTGGGAGCGACCCATTCTTTCATAAATGTTTGTAGAAGCAGCCTGCATGCCTAGGGGCTTGATTGTATACACCTGTGTCCATGGAGGGGACTGGAAAACCTGAATCACATGATTTGGAGGGCTGGCCCTATCGTTTTGGAAATATAGTGTATGTTTGGTTTAAGTGTTTGGGTTTGGATACACTATGTTCCCTCTCTGTGTATGCCATGGAAGAATTCTGTAACTCGCTTTATAGCCTTCATTACAGTGATCCTATAAGATCTTTAGACTTGAGACTGGCCTCTCCTTTCACCTGTTAGAGCTGCCCTAAGTGGAAACGCCTGGAGATCTGAGTCCCTTGGTCTTAATGACCTCTTATGTCTTTCAGCTTCCTTCCCTAGTGAAGGCCAAAGAATGAGGAGAGTAAGCCAAAAGATATTTTTTATTGTCATCCACTCAGTGCTGTTTTGCCCCCGATCCTTTTTCGAAAAAGCCTTTCAGCTGCAGGTGCCTTCAGGCCCACAAAAAGCGGTTGAGATGGAGATGAAAGGCCTCGCATTGCAGCTATGCTTTGCAATAATTAGTTCTTAATTACGGACTTGAAAAGCCCAGGATGAAAAGGCAGCAGGGCCCCCTCCTCTCTCCAAGCCCCGCTTGTCTCATTACACACAACTTTCTCCTTCTTGTCATGTAGGACCTTTCCCTATAGCTTAGCAAACTTTACTCAGGGCACTTCCTATTGTCCTCATCTCCTCTACTGTATGTTCTCATCTCCCTTGTTTAACAAGTTCAAACGCTGGCAGGATTCAGACTATGAGCTGGGGTGGACCAGCTTTTCAAACAGTTTACCCCCCCCTTTTCTCTGACATCCCTATGCAGAAACACACAGCTATTAAGAAGAGTATACAATTCAGGCCATTGCCCTTAACTGACAAACATCCTGAGATGATACAGTCCAGAAAAAATGACAAGGCACTGAAGAATTAGAGAAAAAAAAAATCTAATTTAACACCATGTCTGTGATTAAAAATTGGAATAAAAAAGTAATAATATATAATAATATATAATATATAATAATTAAAAAACTGTAAAATTCATCTTGGTTTTTTTTCATACTTTAACTTACCTATAATACTGTATTTAATTATTTTTAACACCCCCTCCTCTAAACATCAAAGCTATTTTCATGCAATTAAGATGGTTGCAAAGGCTGAAGGTTTTTTTTTTACCTTCATGTAGGTAAAAAAAACTTTGTGTGCGCAGCTCCCCTCTCAGCCCCCCAGTACTTACCTGAGCCCCATTGCAATCCAGTGATGTGCAGCAGAGTCTCTACTCTCTGAGAACTCTCCTTCATTGGCAACAGTGGGAGCCATTGGCTACTGTAAATCAAAGCCAGTGAGCCAATGAGGGGGTGGGGGCAGAGCCGCAGCTTTGCATTTGAAAGGACACACAGAGCAGTGGTTCGGGAGTGAGCCTGTTCAGGTGACCCCATAGAAAAGTGCTTGCTCTAGGGGCACCTGAGAGGGAGAGGCCAGGCCAGCTTGGGTCCCCCCACTGGTGGGAGACTCAAAACCATCGCACAGAGTAGGTAAGTTTGACATGTTTGTTATTTAACCACTTCCCGTCTGGCCCATGTATATAAACGGCCAGACGGGAGCAGTGCAGGGGCGGGTGGCTGTTTATAAACGGCCTACCCGCTCCCTGCTTGTGCACGCTCCTTGGGAGCACGCAGCACCACGATCCGGTGCCCGCTGTGTCCTCCAGACACAGTGGAACACCGAATGTTTTACAGGATCTCTGTGTGAGGTCCTGATCATGTGATCACTGATTGGCCAATCAGTGATCAGATGAAGAGTAGTAAGCAAGATGTCACTTCTGACATCATTGCTTACTACGTGTGAAATCTGTGAATGATCACAGAGGTCACATGGTACAGGGCTATTCACAACAGCCTTGTACCATGTGACAAGCTGTGACCAATCACAGCTCTCACAGTATTTCTCAATGGCTGCAAGAATGCAGCCAGAGAGAAGGAGAAATGATGCTTTTGCAGCCTTTATGGGTGTAAAAGCAATCAGTGTAAAAAAAAAAAACGAACAAAAATCTTCATCACCCCCCACAAGTAGTACAGTGTCACTATGGTGACACTGTACTGCTAGGGTGACAGTATGTAAAAAAAAACATAAATAATAATATAAAAATATAAAATAAAAATGTAAAACATTTTTTTAAAAAATTATAATTTTTGATTAAGACTTGTGTGCTGGTCAACAGATTCCCATTTGCCTCAATGGTGCTGTGTGGATGACAGTTCTAAGGCTGAATTTGATCTTCTTTGGATTGCGTCCCTCTGAACGTATTATGTCCTGTTGGAGACAGTGATGGCTTTGCAGGTAAAGGAGGCCAAACACAGCCTTTTGTATTTGGACCCATACTTTTAAGCTGAGCTGCGTTCAATTGTAAAAGCCTGCATTTGGCTGTAGTAACAATGTCCACAAGTCATAAATCAGGAGGTAGGAGAAAGACGTAAATCAAAATTATGGGCCTTTCCGGCTAAGAATGGTTTTAAAGGTGCATCTGTTTATGGCTTGGTGAAGGTCTGTAGGCAGGGTCGTGGATAAGTGGGTACCACCAGTCCTGCTGTGTGTGGAGCACAGGTTACCAAAATCTTCCATCGTGGTGAACTGATTTCAAATCTGACTTTGGTGGTAGGATGAGATAACATTATTAATGGGGAAAGCATCAATTCCAGTCAAAAATAATTGTATATATTTTATTATTACAGGAAAAAGTATCATTGGTGGCCACAGTAACGCCACCTTTTCAAACACAATATTAGCTGGTTATAGGGAAAAAAGATTGGTCATCCCTCATTCAAATCACCCTTCCTAGCACAACTCCCCAAATCCCCACTGTGCCCAGAGAAGCCACCTCTCTTGTCCACCCCTTGTCCCAACCCTGTGTCTAACCAAGGATGGTTGGTGAAGAGACATACAGGTTTATCCGTCCTCAAACTGCTTAGGACTTGTCACAACTTTCCAGTGAGTAGAAATGTGGCCCTTAATGTGACTTTTCTTTTCTTGAGAATGTATTGGCTTCAGCACAATCTAAGAACTACTCTCATATCCCATAGAAAAGACCTAAAAGCCAGTCCTTGGCTAGTTGTCGCTTTGGGCCCCTCAGTTAGTGTTAACCTAGGGCATGAATTGTTATCTTAATGGTGCAAATATTGTAAACAGATGTGATATATCTCTCTTTGAATTGATTACTAATTTCCTCTTTGATCCTTATTCCATTGCCTTGGTATCATTATGTATAAAGATCATATAAGCCATTCAGGCCACCTTTGATATCTTCTTCTATACTCAATATATTTTAGTGCCATATAATGTGTCTAAGTATAGAATTGAGAGATCCATACTGTTTTGGCACCTCATTATTAAAGAAATTAGCTGAAAAAAAGTGAACTCAGGTGATAATGCGTTAGGATATTAGCCAAGGATTTCCAAAATTGGTGTTAATTTCTAATCTGACACCCTTATATGACAAAGAAGCCCAGATAGGCCATTTTACTAAGGCTACCTGTGATGACTCTGGTAATTAATCACCATTCCCATGAATGGAGATAATGGTGTTGTGTCCTTCACTTCCCCTCAATTACTTTTTTTTCACACCCCTCAGAGACAGGAGGTTCTGGCCTTTATTATTGAGAATACTGACCACAGTGGGACTGAGGAGTAATTACTGACAATGAGCATCATTAGCAAACCAATCAGCTGCCGGCCAGGGCCCTCTTCCCCAGGTGTCTGGGACAGGCCAAGTGTGGATTCAGTGTCTGGATTGATTGTAACTATAAATTTAGTCCTGGGAACCTAGCATAAATGGGCTTTAAACATGAAGGCCACTATGCATGGTGCAATTTTCTCTCATTTAGCCTGTGGGCTGAACAAGAGAAGATCAGTCAATTCCTCTATGCATGCAAACAGCATGGATGGAGGAGTCTCCATTGTCAACTCTTGTATTTAGGCAACCCATGGTTGCCTGAATACAGTGGTGCTGGCTAACACTGACTGTGTCTGATAGGGTGCAGATTCAGTTTGGTGGATAATTATCCACCAATACATAAATCTGGTTTGGCAAGTTGAGTGGTGCCTGCAGGTCTATGGGGGCGGGATATCGTAAAAGCCCTTACAATGTATTTTTGTTTCTGTATCATACGGGGGAGATACTTCCTATCCAAAAATGCAAAAGATGCAATAGTAAGTGAAAGGAAGTCTCTACAGAGTTAGGGCAAATTCCCCTCTTAGGCAGTTGTCATAGGAACGTGTCCCTACTGGAAAATTTAGCCTTACCTCTTGTTCTGATGACAATGTTGGATTTCCAATTGCGTTCATACATACACACACTTTAATGCTGGCCACTAGGCCTTTTGTCAGTAAAGAAATATCTATTTAGCCAATCTCCAATTTTCAAGGGATTGGTGGGCACTAGTCCCAACATCTGGGTGGTAATGCCCACAGAGGCAAATAGCTGCTAGAACCATTTACGGTCCACATTTGGATAAAGCAGAATGCTGATTTATTCTGTCTTTGCACTTTAGCATCTTCTGTGAATGATGTGGATGGTGACACTGGTGTGCTCTTCAACCCAAAATTCAATATTCTATTTCAAAACCATTATGGCCATTTAAACATGAAGGCCACCATGCACGGTGCGCTTTTCTCTCATTTAGCCTGTGGGTTGACCAAGAGAAGATCAGTCGATTCCCCTATGCATGCTAACAGCATGAATGGAGGAGTCTTCATTGTCAACTCTTGTATTCAGGCAACCCATGGTTGTCTGAATACAGTGGTGCTGACTAACACTGACTATGTCTGATAGGGTGCAGATGCAGTTTGGTGGATAATTATCTACCGATTCACAAATCTGGTTTGGCAAGCTGGGTGGTGCTTGCAGGTCTATGGGGGCAGGGAAGGGTAAAAACCCTTAAAATGTATTTTTGCTTCTGTATCATATGTGGGAGATACTTCCTATATAAAAATGCAAAAGATGCAATAGTAAGTGAAAGGAAGTCTATACAAAGTTAGGGCAAATTCCCCTCTTAGACAGTTGTCATAGGAACATGTGTCCCTACTGGAAGATATGGCCTTACCTCTTGTTCTGGTGACAATGTTGGATTTCCAATTGCGTTCATACATACACACACTTTAATGCCGGCCAGTAGACTTTTTGTCAGTAAAGAAATATCTATTAGGCCAGTCTCCAATTTTCTAGGGATTGGTGGACACTAGTCCCAACATCTGGGTGGTAATGCCCACAGAGGCAAATAGCTGCTAGAACCATTTGCGGCCCACATTTGGATTAAGCAGAATGCTGATTTATTCTGTCTTTGCACTTTAGCATCTTCTGGCAATGATGTGGATGGTGACACTGCTAAATACCTTTTCTCATCCGCAGTTAGAGCAGTCTTGTGACTTCTATCGGTGTCCATCAGAGCACAAGTTAAAGCTTGTAGGAGGAGTTTTCATTCTGCTCTAGGAAGATACAGGACCCCTGACCTCTGTCTGGACAGTGCTGATTGGCCCTGTGCTGATCGCATGCACTCATCCAAGAGAAAAACCCTATCTAGCAATACACACTAAACTGAGCATGTGCAGAGTGTCTCCGCACGATATGTCTTATGAGGAGATAAGAGGGGGATACTGGAAGAAGGGGAGGATCAGAAAAGACAGGATCAAACAGCGTTTTTTACACAATGCAGAAGATTAAACCCTTAGGTTTCACAGTGAGTATAACAAGCATGCTTTATTGCATATACAGACTGATTGTACTGTTGGGGGTTTAGTAACACTTTAAATAAAAAATCTGCAAACACAGCAATAAAGTGCAACATTAAACGGAACATTGGTTTGATGTAACATCATAGAACAGTAAAACTAAGAAATAGTCCATCAACACAGTCCTTGGGGAGTATACAGAGAGTAACCCAATGAGACCACCAGAAAATGTGTTTAGAGATGTAGTAGTGGTCACAAGAGATGTCCTCCACCTTCAATCTGCACACCCAGCCTCTTACTGCACCCAGCCTCTTACTGCACCCAGCCTCTTACTGCACCCAGCCTCTTACTGCACCCAGCCTCTTACTGCACCCAGCCTCTTACTGCATCATGTTGACCACGAGAATTAAGCAGTCAGAAGCTCATATATGATATAGTGATGCCCGGACATGAGGAATCCCACTCCACTGGTCTGTTGTAAGAGGGTTTGACTCTCCCAAGTATATAAATCAAAAAAGGAAATAAAACCTCCCCATACTGTAGCAATTTATGGTTCATACGTTTATTAAAATGTAACGCACTCACATACGTCAAAGCGAATTCGGCATATCAAACAATGGTAAAGGTTTCAAACCAACAAGAAGTCCACGGTCCGTTACATGATGATGTCACAGACTGAAGCTGAGTGGAGTGTGTTACAACCAGAGGCGGACTGACCATTTGGAAACTCGGACACTGCCCGAGGGCCCGGGGTCAATAGGGGGACCCATGAGATTCCCCTGGTACCTTTTTCATAGGCTTTTTTGAGTTTGGACAAGGACACAGGGGCCCCATGATCCCCTATTGCCCGGGGGCCCCATGAGTTGTCAGTCCGCCCCTGGTTACAACAAATAGGTACCAGTGGAGTGGGATCCCTGAAGTCTGTCCATCACTATGTGATATATGAGCGTTTTCTGACCACTTGATTCTGGTGGTCAACATGATGCAGTAAGAGGCTATGGATTTTTTTTTTACTAAAGCTGGAAAGTGCAAAATCAGGTTCACTTCCGCATAGAAACCAATCAGCTTCCAGGTTTATTGCCAAAGCTTAATTCAACAAGCTGAGGTTAGGAGCTGATTGGCTGCCATGCACAGCTGGACCAGACTCTGAGTCAACCAGCTTTACTCTTGGTTCACACCTAAGCGTGTTCCGCAGAAACGCACTACAGTCAATTTACCATGATTTCCTATGGGACACGTTCACATCACCCGGTGTGTTTTTTGGAAAAGGGTCAGGGACTTTTTTGAATGCAAAAAGTTGTGTTTTAGGTTCTATAGACTTCAATGGAAACCCAGCAAAAAAGCATTTAGTGTGTTTTTGCTGCATTTTTTCCGTGTTTTTGATGCATTTGGCATTTTAAATCTAAGCAGCAAGAAAACCTAGAAGCAAGACAAAAAATAATAAAATAAACGGAAAACACATCAAAATCACATGTGCAAAAATGCAAAATGCAACGCAAAACTCACTACAGAACTGGATCAAAAGCAAACTGCATAGGTGTGAACCTAGCCTTAGTAAATGCCCTGAGTGTGCAGATTGAAGGTGGAGGACATCTCTTGTGGTCACTACTACATCTCTAAACACATTTTTTGGTGGTCTCATTGGGTTACTCTCTGTAAACTCCTCAAGGACTGTGCTGATGGACTCTTCCATAGTTTCAATGTTCTATTTGTGACCTTAATGAACCAATCATGTATTATACATGGAGATCATATCCCCCCTTATGTATTATACATGGAGATCATATCCCCCCTTATGTATTATACATGGAGATCATATCCCCCCTTATGTATTATACATGGAGATCATATCCCTCCTTATGTATTATACATGGAGATCATATCCCCCCCTTATGTATTATACATGGAGATCATATCCCCCTTATGTATTACACATGGAGATCATATCCCCCCTTATGTATTATACATGGAGATCATATCCCCCCTTATGTATTACACATGGAGATCATATCCCCCCTTATGTATTATACATGGAGATCATATCCCTCCTTATGTATTGTACATGGAGATCATATCCCCCCTTATGTATTATACATGGTGATCATATCCCCCCTTATGTATTATACATGGTGATCATATCCCCCTTATGTATTATACATGGAGATCATATCCCCCCTTATGTATTATACATGGAGATCATATCCCCCCTTATGTATTATACATGGAGATCATATCCCACCTTACGTATTATACATGGAGATCATATCCCCCCTTATGTATTATACATGGAGATCATATCCCACCTTACGTATTATACATGGAGATCATATCCCCCCTTATGTATTATACATGGTGATCATATCCACCCCCCTTATGTATTATACATGGAGATCATATCCCCCCTTATGTATTATACATGGAGATCATATCCCCCCTTATGTATTATACATGGAGATCATATCCCCCTTATGTATTATACATGGTGATCATATCCCCCCTTATGTATTATACATGGAGATCATATCCCGCTTATGTATTATACATGGAGATCATATCCCCTCTTATGTATTATACATGGAGATCATATCCCCCCTTATGTATTATACACAGAGATCATATCCCCCCTTATGTATTATACATGGAGATCATATCCCCCCTTATGTATTATACATGGTGATCATATCCCCCCTTATGTATTATACATGGAGATCATATCCCCCCTTATGTATTATACATGGAGATCATATCCCCCTTATGTATTATACATGGAGATCATATCCCCCCTTATGTATTATACATGGAGATCATATCCCCCTTATATATTATACATGGAGATCATATCCCCCTTATGTATTATACATGGAGATCATATCCCCCCTTATGTATTATACATGGAGATCATATCCCCCCTTATGTATTATACATGGAGATCATATCCCCCTTATTTATTATACATGGATATCATATCCCCCTTATGTATTATACATGGAGATCATATCCCCCCTTATGTATTATACATGGAGATCATATCCCCCTTATATATTATACATGGAGATGATATCCCCCCTTATGTATTATACATGGAGATCATATCCCCCTTATGTATTATACATGGTGATCATATCCCCCCTTATGTATTATACATGGGGATCATATCCCCCCTTATGTATTATACATGGAGATCATATCCCCCTTATGTATTATACATGGAGATCATATCCCCCCTTATGTATTATACATGGAGATCATATCCCCCCTTATGTATTATACATGGAGATCATATCCTCCCTTATGTATTATACATGGTGATCATATCCCCCCTTATGTATTATACACGGTGATCATATCCCCCTTATGTATTACACATGGAGATCATATCCCCCCCTTATGTATTATACATGGTGATCATATCCCCCCTTATGTATTATACATGGAGATCATATCCCCCCTTATGTATTATACATGGAGATCATATCCCCCCTTATGTATTACACATGGAGATCATATCCCCTCTTATGTATTATACATGGAGATCATATCCCCCCTTATGTATTATACATGGTGATCATATCCCCCCTTATGTATTATACATGGTGATCATATCCCCCCCTTATGTATTATGCATGGAGATCATATCCCCCCTTATGTATTATACATGGAGATCATATCCCCCCTTATGTATTATACATGGAGATCATATCCCCCCTTATGTATTATACATGGTGATCATATCCCCCCTTATGTATTATACATGGAGATCATATCCCCCCTTATGTATTATACATGGAGATCATATCCCCTCTTATGTATTATACATGGAGATCATATCCCCCCTTATGTATTATACATGGAGATCATATCCCCCTTATGTATTATACATGGAGATCATATCCCCCCTTATGTATTATACATGGAGATCATATCCCCACTTATTTTTTATAGATGGAGATCATATCCCCCCTTATGTATTATACATGGAGATCATATCCCCCTTATGTATTATACATGGAGATCATATCCCCCCTTATGTATTATACATGGAGATCATATCCCCCCTTATGTATTATACATGGAGATCATATCCCCCTTATGTATTATACATGGTGATCATATCCCCCCTTATGTATTATACATGGTGATCATATCCTCCCTTATGTATTATACATGGAGATCATATCCCCCCTTATGTATTATACATGGTGATCATATCCCCCCTTATGTATTATACATGGAGATCATATCCCCCCTTATGTATTATACATGGTGATCACATCCCCCCTTATGTATTATACATGCAGATCATATCCCCCCCTTTATGTATTATACATGGAGATCATATCCCCCCCTTATGTATTATACATGGAGATCATATCCCCCTTAATCTCCTCTTCTCAGTAGAGAATACATTCAGTTCCTCTAATCTTTCCTCATAGCTGATCTCCTCCATGCCTCTTATCAGTTTGGTTGCCCTTCTCTGTACTTTCTCCAGTTCCCCAATGCTCTTTTTGTGAATTGGTGCCCAAAACTGAACTGCATATTCCAGATGAGGTCTTACTAATGATTTGTGCCGGGAGAAATTATATCTCTCTCTCTGGAGTTTAGAATAACAGCAGATCACATACAATTGTATACAATGAATGGCTTTCTTTCATGCCATCCATTGTATTCAATTGTGTTGTTAGCTGTGATTGGTTACAGTGGTCACATGGTACATACAGGGCCAATCACAACCCATCTGTTTCATGTGATGAGCTTTGGCCAATCAAAGCTAATCACAACAAAGGACGCTGAATTTACCAGTTTCATTCAGTGAAAATGGTTGCTAATATCAATGGAATACATTGATGTTAGCAGTCATAGTGTGTAAGAAAAAAAACAAATCCTGATCACTTGCCCAGCGTAGTACTATGGTAACAGTGTATTGCTCTGGTCACAGTGTGTTGAAAAAAAAATAGTTAAAAAAAAAAAGAAGAAAAAAAGAAAAAAAATTGAAATAATTATTATTTTTTTTTTTTTTACATACGGTCACCAGTCAGTGTTCCTGATCACCACCACACCAGTTATATGATAACACTGTGCTGGACTGGTGACAATATGTAAAAACAAAAAAAAAATGTAATTTCTTCATTTTCAAAAAAATTTGTGACAAAAAATTACAGTTGTGCTCAAAAGTTTACATCCCCTGGCAGAAATTGTGAAATTTAGGCATTGATATTGAAAATATGACGGATCATGCCAAAAAATGCTCTTTTATTGAAGGATGATGATCATGTGAAGCCATTTATTATCAAATAGTTGTTTGGCTCCTTTTTAAATCATAATAATAACAGAAATCACACAAATGGCCCAGATCAGAAGTCTCCGCCCCCCGGATCAGAAGTCTCCACCCCCGGATCAGAAGTTTCCCTCCCCTGGAATGTTTGGCCTTGGTACAGACACACAAGGTGACACACACGGGTTACAATGCCAAGCAGAGGTTAATGTCCCACATCTGTGGCTTTTTATATTGCAATTAGTGTCAGTGTATAAATAGTCAATGAGTTTGTTATTTCTTACGTGGAAGCACTGACTAGGCTAGATACTGAGCCATGGGGATCAGAAAAGAACTGTCAAAAGTGCTGCATAACAAGGTAATGGAACTTTATAAAGATGAAAAAGGACATAAAAAGATGTCCAAAGCCTTGACTATGCCAATCAGTACGGTAAATCACCTATTAAGAAGTGGAAAGTTCGGGGATTTCTTGATACCAAGCCAAGGTCAGGTAGACCAAGAAAGATTGCAGCCATAACTGACAGAAGAATTGTTCGGGATACAAAGGGAAACCCATAGGTAACCACAAGAAAAATACAGGCTGCTCTGGAAAAAGACAGTGTGGTTGTTTTGAAGGAGCACAATATGATGACACTTGAACAAAAATGAGCTGCATGGTGGAGGTGCCAGAAAGAAGCTTTTACTGCATCAATGACACAAGAAGGCCCGGTTAGGCATGTCAAGGTGTTGTCAGGCATATTGTAACCAGGCTTTTTTGTGGCATTGGTGCAGTAAAAGCTTCTTTCTGGCACCTCAACCAAACAGATCATTTTTGTTCAAGTATCACCGTATTGTACTCCTTAAAAACAACCTCACCATCTTTTTCCACAGCAGCCTGTTTTTCTTTTGAGGTTGCCTGTGGGTTTTTCTTTGAATCCCGGACAATTCTTCTGTCATTTATGGCTGCAATCTTTCTTGGTCTACCTGACCTTGGCTTGGTATCAAGAAATCCCTGAACTTTCCACTTCTTAATAGGTGATTTAACAGCACTGATTGGCATATTCAAGGCTTTGGACATCTTTATATGTCCTTTTCCATCTTTATAAAGTTCCATTACCTTGTTACGCAGGACTTTTGACAGTTCTTTTCTGATCCCCATGGCTCAGTATCTAGCCTAGTCAGTGCTTCCACGTAAGAGCTAACAAACTCATTGACTATATATACACTGACACTAATTGCAATATAAAAAGCCACAGATGTGGAACATTAACCTCTAATTGGCATTTTACCCGTGTGTGTCACCTTGTGTGTCTGTACCAAGGCCGAACATTCCAGGGGAGGGGAACTTTTGATCCGGGCCATTTGGGTGATTTCTGTTATCATTATGATTTAAAGAGGAGCCACACAACTATTTGATAATAAATGGCTTCATAGGATCATCTTCCTTCAATAAAAGAGCGGTTTTTTTTAGCATGATCCGTCATATTTTCAATATCAATGCCAAAATTTCACGATTTCTGCCAGGGGAGGGAAACTTTTGAGCACAACTGTAGAACTTTAAAAAACTTGCCTTGCCTCATATTAAATACCTTGGACTGTCTATTTTCCAAAAAAGTGGTAATTTTGGGGGTATTTGTACTGTCCTGGCATTTTTGGGTCTCAAGAAATGAGATTAGCCGTCAATACATCAGGATTGATCGAATGTCAGATATATATATACCATAGTTTGTGGACTCTAGAACTTTCCTAAAGACTATGATAAAATGATGAAAAAACTTTTATGGGTACAGTGTTGCATAACCGCACAAATTGTCATTGAAAGTGCGACAATGGTGAGAGCTGAAAATTGGCCTGGGCAGGAAGGGGGTAAAAGTGCCCGGTATTGAAGTGGTTAAAAAAAACCTGGAAGCTGCAAAACTGCATCCGATTTCCCACGCTCCAGTTTTAGTAATTGTCCCCCAGTGTTGGCACAATGCTTGTTCCTTGTCAGCATAAACATAACAGCCCTGGAACCTGCACCTTTAAAAAAAAAAAACACGTCAGCACTGGTGGCTATCACCTTGTTCTTCTCACGGGTTTGCTTCACATGGTACATAATAACGATGGCTTTTTTTATTCTAGATCTGTGGTGATGGTTTTACATTTATATACAACATAGAACTCCTATGGTGCCTTCTCCACCATTTTCAGATTAGCCTAGTTAAAACAATCAGAGGTGAACAAATTTTAGGCATCTTAGCATTAAGTAATTAACCTGCTAACATCCCAGTTGGAGTCCCCTTTGAGCAGTGAATTAGTTGGGATCTCAAAACAGTTCTACAAAATAGGTATTGAGACCCTTTCATGCTGAAGTTCTGTAGCTTGGAGTGGTACACTTTCCTTTGTCCTCCTGTGAATGCCTCAACAATAGCCCATTGCCTCGGTTTATTTGGCCCCAAAAAATGCTCATTATCAGAGCCATGAGTTTCTATCTACTTGATGCTGATGGGAATATCCTCCCAATATAGAGATGGAAGGCTGAAGGTTGTATATTCTACGTCTGGTTTTATGGGAAGGACCAATCTGGCGAGGAGCTTCTACGGTCCTAATGCATTCCTCGTCTGGCTTCATAACAATGTTCTCTGTGAAGAAAAAAGGAGAATTTTCTATTTGATCAGTAATTTCCATCTACTTGATAAAATGTCTCTTGGGACAAGTTACCTGAAGGCTCGTTCTCTGGCTTGTTGGAGGACAAGGATGGAGGATGCATACTCTGTCCAATGGGAATTCACATCTAGCTTGATGGGACGTGTCTCTAGATGGCTGAATTTAGTGAGGAACTCAAACCAAACCATTTACTTTGGCTGAAGTGGTGAAAGATTAGAAATTCTGCCATATATCTTTTTCTGTCTGTGTCCCTACTGGAGAGGATCGATGGGTGCACCGGCCTAGTGCATTACCTTTAAAAAATGTATTTATTAATGATAAAAGCAGGTATTGTACTCACAAACTGACAATGCAGTCAAAGGCACATCATGAAAGAACCTCTTTGTCCAATCCGCACTACGTGTCTGTCCGTAATGGGAGCTCAGAACCTCCAACAGGTTGACGCATTTCGAGGACTAATGCACTAGGTCGGTGCGCCCTCTGTTTGTTTTCATCTCTACTCAGTATATTTGGACTTCCCCGGTCTTTTGAGGGCAGCAAGGCATGCACATCCCGAGAAACTCATGAAGTGGTCCTATCCATACAGAGTCCACCCCTAAGTGCAGGAGTATCTGGGTTTGCCATTTTCTTCACTGGAGAGGATCAATGTCTCTTCCTTGACAGAAAGTGAAAGAAAATCTGAAATTTGTCAGTTGTTACTAATATACGGAAATGCCTAAATACCAGGGGCGGACTGACCATTTGTAAACTCGGGCACTGCCCGGGGGCCCGGGGTCGGTAGGGGGTCCCATGAGATGCCCCTGGTACCTTTTTCATAGGTTTTTTTGAGTTTGGGCAAGGACACAGGGGCCCCATGATCCCCTATTGTCCGGGGTCAGTAGGAGGCCCCATGAGATGCCCCTGGTACCTTTTTCATAGGCTTTTTTGAGTTTGGGCAAGGACACAGGGGCCCCATGATCCCCTATTGCCTGGGGGCCCCATGAGTTGTCAGTCTGCCCCTGCTAAATACACAAAGAAAATGCATTTATGAGATCTAATTTACTTGCACAGGAGTTGTTTTTCTGTCCATTCAGTCCTGAGATGTCACACAACTCTGCCATACACATGGGGACTTGCTCTTTCTCTGCTGAAGTTTTACTTTCACTTACAGGTCTCCTCCTCACTCTGTGTCACTCTGTTCTCCCCTCCTATCGGCATGTTTCTTGCCCTGATTGTCTTTTTGTTCTCTTTTTCTCTCCTTCTTGTACAGCTCTGCTGTACAGGGGCTACAAAAGGGTGATATCAGGTCACATTTGGGTGCTTACATTTAATAATGATTTATATCTGCATGTAGCCCAGTTTTAAGTTTACTTTTACTAAAAAAAAACACTATACTGTTCAGGGGCGGACTGACAACTCATAGGGCCCCAGGGCAATAGGGGATCATGGGGCCCCTGTGTCCTTGGCCAAAATAAAAAAAGCCTATGAAAAAGGTACCAGGGGCAGCTCATGGGGCCCCCTACTGACCCTGGGTCCTCGGGCAGTGCCCAAGTTTCCAAATGGTCAGTCCGCCCCTGATACTGTCCCATACGCTTACTGCTAAACCTACCTACCAACCAGGGCAATTTTATGTTTAAAGAATGCAAGTCAAAGCCACATTTAAAAGAAGCCTTTGGCTCTGTCCCGAAGGTTCTGTAGGGACAGAACAGCCATTGGGACTAGCGCCCCCTAGCTTCCGCCCTGTACCTTTTGGGCAGCACACACACAGTGTGCCTCCTCAAAGTCTGAAGGACAGTAAACTGGTTCTTTGTTCAGAAAGTTTGGAGACCACTGCCCTAGGCAAAAATGAGCAGTTAACCCATGCAGTGCAGGCACAGCCCCGTGGCATGGGAAACCTTTTTGTTTTTTTGCTTGGAGTTGGGCTTTAAGTGGCTTGTACTTACTTCAATGTGTAATATATTTGGATACAGAGCACATGTACCCAAATTACGTGTAAACCAACCATGTCATGTAAATAACAGTTAAGACGTATGCTAAAGCCTCACATTTAAAGTTGAACTTTCCAAATTTGGGGTAATTTTGGAACTGTTTTCAGTTTGCTTTTTCAGTCTGTGCCCTTATTGGGGAGATTCCCCCCAGTTCCTGTTTGAAAGATGTCCTTTGTTCTAGTGACACATCACTTTGTGCCCCAGTGAGAACAGGAACCAGAGAACATGAAGCTCCATAGTTGAAACAACAACATCAAAAAAGACCTGACAAAGGCTATTCTTACTACATCCAAAGCTAAAACAAAAAAAATGTCTGAATGTCCGAGTCCCCGAATGATATATCACAATATAAGGAGGTTTAGCTATGGCCAAAAAACTGAAATACCATTAACATCATGGATCCAGTTCATACAGGATGGCCTTTATTGTTTCTGTGTGATACCTAGATTACCTTGCTGTCTCCGGGTAGGACCAAACCTGTTGCCCAATTCGATTGGACGGCCAGTTTTCTTTGTCTGCATTGTTCACTACAATATTTACCAAACAGCTAACTATTTTAAGGTGCCTTGTTATTTTATTGGCATTGAAAGTAAACCAATGCCTTTTCTTCTCTGTCCTCTTTCTACATATCAATGCCAAATAAATGCCAAATAAATTGTCCCAAAACATAGCCAAGCACAGCTTACCTGTGTAGGCCAAATCCTTAATATAATGCAGTTCTTCTGTTTATTAAGGGAAGGCCTTGTTGACACAGCGGACATACATTACCAATGAATGGAAAATGGGATCCCAGGTGTTCAATTTGTACTAATAATGCTGATGTCCTACATTTTCAACTTTAAATTAGATCTCAGCTGGTAGTTGTCCTCCATTCATCTTTCCTATTCACTTGTTCCTCTTTTGGGTCTATTGTATAGTCTTTTGTCAAACAAAAAAAAAGCATTATTTAACTACCAAAAGTTATACTTCAAAGACCCTTTGTCCAACTGTTTAGTTCTTTTAAATAATTAACAAGAAAGAAAGAACGAAAGAAAAAAGAAAATGAAAGGTTAGGATGGAGAAAAGTAGGAAGGAGTGGGAAGGAAGGAAGGAGAGGAAGAGAGAAAGAAAGAGAGGAAGAGAGAAAGAGAGAGAGAAAGAGAGAAAGAAAGAGAGAGAAAGAGAGAGAGAAAGAAAGAAAGAAAGAAAGAAAGAAAGAAAGAAAGAAAGAAAGAAAGAAAGAAAGAAAGAAAAGAGAGAAAAAAAAAAGGGAGGGAGAGAGAAAGAAAGAAAGAGAGAGATAAAGAAAGGAGGGAGAGGGAAAGAAAGAGAGAGAGAGAGAGAAAGGAGAGAGAGAGAAAGAGAGAGAGAAATAAACTAATTGTCTGAGAGGAAGGGGGCTGAGTGAAAGGTTTCTTTAAATATAGAGGGTGGAGAAGGCATAAGATGCAGTGGAGTTTTCTAGGGATCCTCCGTTCCACCACAGCACAGCCAGGCTTTAGCGGACATAGGGGAGTGGTACTGTCTACTATAGGTTTTCGAAGCTTGTCCAATGATAAGAAAGAAAGAAAGAGAGAGAGAGGGAAAAAGAATGAGAGAGAGAGAGAAGTAAAGAGATATAATGATAGAGACAGGAATAAGGAGCAAGAGGGAACAAAACAGACAGACGTAAAGAGAGAGAAAGAAAGAAAGAGAGAGCAGCAAAGAAAAAAAGAGAATAGAAGAGAGAAAAGCAAAGAGAGAGAGAGAGAAAAAGAAAGACAAGTAAAAAAAGAGAGAGAGAATGAAAGAGAGAGAGAATTACATAAAAATAAGTAGAGAGAAAGAGAGAGCAAGAGAGAGAGATAATTAAAGAGAAAGAAGAAGAGAGAGAGAAAAATTAAAGAGAGAGAAGAAGAGAGAGGGAGAATGAAAGAGTGGAGAAGGAAAGAAAGAAAGAAAGAAAGAAAGAAAGAAAGAAAAAGAAATAAAGAAAGAGAAAGAAAGAAAGAAAGAAAGAAAGAAAGAAAGAAAGAAAGAAAGAAAGAAAGAAAGAAAGAAAGAAAGAAGAAAAAAAGTGAGAGAGAAAAAATGAAAGAAAAAAAGTAAAGAAAGAGAAAAAGAAAGGGAGAGAAGTAAAGAAAGAGAAAATAAAAGAGATAAGGAGAGAGAGAGAATGAAAGAAAGAGAAGAAGAGAGAGAGGGAAGTAAAGAGATAGAATGAAAAAGACAGAAATAATGAGAGAGAGAAAACAAAACAGACAGAAGCAAAGAGAGAAATAGAGAGAAGGAAAGAGAAAGAAGTAAAGCAAAAATGAGAACAGAAGAGAGAAAAGTATAGAGAGAGAGAGAAAAAAGAGAGAAAAGCAAGAGAGAGAATGAAAGAGAGAGAAGTAAATAGAGAGAGAGAGAATGAAAATGAGATAAGGAAACAGAGAGGAGAGAGGGTAGGAGAAAGAAAGAGAACAAGAGATAACAAAAGAGAGAGAGAGGTAAGGAGAGAAAATGAAAGCAAGAAAAGAAAGAGAGAATGAAAGGGATAGATGGAAAAAGAGAGAGGGTACAAAAGAGAGAGAAGTAAAAAAAAGTTAGAGAGTGAAAATGAAAGAGAAAAAAGCAAAGAAAGAGAGACTGAAAGGGAGAGAAGTAAAGAGAGAGAGAATGAAAGAAAGAAAAGTAAAGAGAGAGATAAAATGAAAGAGACAGAAGAAGAGAAGGAAAAAGTAAAGAGATAGAATGACAGAGACAGAAATAATGAGAAAGAGAGAGAGGGGGGGGGGTAAATACAAAATGAGAACAGAAGAGAGAGAAGCAGAGAGAGAGAGAGAATGAAAGAGAGAGAAGTAAAGCGAGAGAATGAAAGTGAGAAAGAGAAGGAGAGTCTGAGGGAGAAAGAAAAAGACAGAAGGAGAGAGAATATAAGAGAGAGGGAGAAGAAAGAACAAAAGAAAAAGGAGAGAGAGAGAATGAAAGTGAGAGAATGAAAATGAGAGGAGAGAGGGCAGGAGAAAGAAAGAAAGAAAGAAAGAAAGAAAGAAAGAAAGAAAGAAAGAAAGAAAGAAAGAAAGAAAAAGAAAGAGAGAAATCAAATTGTCTGAGAGAAAGGGGGTGGCAGGAAGGGAATGGAAGAAAGGAGATGGGGAGGGTAAAAGAGTTTCTTTAAATATAGAGGGTGGAGGCGGCATCAGAAGGTCCATATGTAGTGTTTACATTCCTAGTGACCTTCAGCTTGTGTGGTCCCAGTTTGGTTGACATCACGGCACCCTTAGAGCTTCAGCTTTGATGGGCGGTTGTTACCTGCTAATGTAAAACTACATCTTCAATGGAGTCACCAAAAACCAAGATGCCTGGTACTGTTTGAAGGCCACATTGCTTATTTGTTCTAAGGGAGGTTGTCATGGAAATAGACCTTTGTTTTCCAACTTGTCCTCTTCCTTCCTGGACCCATCTGCTCCCCAGGTCATTTTCCTGGTCCATTGTCCTCCTTTGCTTCAACCCTCTTTAAGTTAGTCACTTTTATGGCGCACCTGACCTCCACTTTCAATCAGCTCATCCTCTTTCAATGGCTGATTCATCTTAATAAGAGCAATTAACCATTTTATGATGTCACAAAATAAAGATTACTGTGTTTATTGAGTCCGTTCGCTGCTTCTCCGCCGAGAAAACACCTGCTTAGCTGACCACGTGGTGCAGCCGCTGAATTATTGGGGAAAGTGAGAGTTTGCCTTGTAAATTCCAACACAATCTGGG
The DNA here is from genome assembly GCF_062004578.1 of Staurois parvus. Taxonomy (NCBI): domain Eukaryota; kingdom Metazoa; phylum Chordata; class Amphibia; order Anura; family Ranidae; genus Staurois; species Staurois parvus. Next base: position 1,018,078 of record NW_028319121.1, on the reverse strand, counting down.
AGCCTCGCATGAGGTTTCAGTTCACAGAATGCAAAATAGAAACAGGTTTTTTTGGGTTTTTTTTGCAGGATTTACTGGCTCTTGTTGCAATTAAAGAATATCATCCATTTTTATTGTTATTTTTTAATTTTTTTATGCATGTTATCGCTACTAATGGGCATGTTTTAAGTGAAAGTCAAGCATTAAACAAAATAAAAATCCCCTACTTTCTCCCTATCTGCTCATTTCACCCACTACAAGCATGACCATGGTGCACGTTTTAGTGCATTTCAAACGTTGAAACCTTGCTTTTTTTGTGGCTGCATGTTTGAAACATGTACCAGAGCTACTACTTGGGTCATCCTTTGGATTTTTAGACCTGCACACGCTGGGGCCAATTTAGATAGAAACCAATTATATTAGCATGTCTTAACCTCCCTAGCGGTCTGATTATGTCCATATTTCTGTGCTCAAAGCGGTACATTTTTTTGGATGGAAATATGTCATTTTTTTATTGTAGGCCTGTAATTTTTAGGAATAACTCACTGAAATCTGTCCGAACAAGAGTCTAGTAAACATCCCGGGTATGATAAAATTCGAAACACGAAATCATAAATTATAATTTAATAAATAATCATAAAAAATAATAATATAATAATTAATTTAATTCAATAATATAATCAAACCAAAAACACTGAAATCTGAAATATAGCGCCAAGTTCGCACACCGCTGAGCAAAGTCACAGAATCGTTTTCAGTGTCTGATGAGGAATTTCCCCCACGAATCATTATCACTCAATTCTGCAAGTGGTTCTGATTTACTATCGCTGTTCTCTAGCCGGTCTAAAACCGATTTTGACCTAAAGGGACGCTTTTTGGACGCCATGGATGTTTCTCAGTTTCCAGGCAGAAAGAACAGTAAAAATGCAGGCAGGGCGCCGGACAAAGCACTCGGGACAAAATGTATGTGAAATGGTTTGATACAGGAATGTTATACTATGTGATTTTAGTGAATTTAGTGAATGTAATTTTTTCACATTTTCAAATTTCCCGCCATTCCGTCCCCCGTACGTCCCGACGTCGCAGGGAACGGAACCCAGAAGACAGATGCCAGGATCGGCCGGATTACATTGCCAGGGACACTGCAGGAGAGACATCGCGGGAGCGCAGGACAAGGTAAGTGATTGAGGGATCGTGGAGCAACGCCGCATAGTATTCCCAAGTGTAGCTCGGGGTTACCGCTTGTGGTACTGAAACTTTACCCCAAGCTACACTCAGGAATACCGCTAGGGAGGTTAAGGACATTGTAGGAAATCCATGTATGCTCAAGCAGAGCATGTACACTCCATGCAGATAGTCTCCTGGTCGGGAGTTGGTCCCCCTTGCTGCTTATGGTAGAGCCCCCCAACCAGCTGACATTCCATGCACAAACAGTCACTAAGGCAGGGAGTATCAGTGTCTGAGGTCTGTTTCAGTAAATATGGTATTTTGCAATACTGTTGGTCTGGCTTGACCATTGGCCTGCCTATGTATCTACTCATTTGTCTTTATGATGTCTACCACAAACTTCTGGGTGTTTTTTTTTTATACCGTGCCTATCTGCTGCCTGCCCTAACCTATGGCCAGATTACCTCTCCTGCCTTATGATTCATACCCAGTCTTCAATCCAAGGAGTGAATTCAAGTGTCATATTCTAGGAGTTGCCACACAGCCCTGACCTGTCCTTGGATCTGCTTATTTGTCTTTCTGCTGCCTGGTAGTACCTGGTATTCAGTCCATTCTTCAGGTAACAACAGTGGAGTGAATCCAAATGCCATAGACTAGGAATTTCCATACAGAACTGGCCTGCCCTTATATCTGCTCATTTGTCTTTCTGCTGCCTGCTATGACCTTCTGCTTAGTTCCTTGACTATGCCTGTCTGCTGCCTGCCCTGACCCGTTCCCTGATCTTGATAACCTCTCTGCTTTACAATTCCTACATAATCGTCAGTCCATATCTCAGGTAACAAGTGTCTTCAAGTGTCATATCCTTGGAGTTACCACACAGCCTTGACCTGTCCTTGGATCTGCTTATTTGTCTTTCTGCTGCCTGGTAGTTCCTGGGATTCAGTTATTTCTTTAGGTGACAGCAGTGGAGTGAATCCAAATGTCATAGACCCTGAATTTCTATACAGCACTGGACTGTCCTTATATCTGCTCATTTGTCTTTCTGTTGCCTGCCATGACCTTCTGCTTAGTTCCTTGACTATGTTGCCTGTCTGCTGCCTGCCCTGACCCATTGCCTGAACCTGATACCCCCTTTGCTTTACAATTTATACATAATCATCAGTCCATTCCTCAGGTAACATCAGTGGAGTGAATTCAAGTGTCATACCCTAGGAGTTGCCACACAGCCCTGACCTGTCCTTGGATCTGCTTATTTGTCTTTCTGCTGCCTGGTAGTACCTGGTATTCAGTCCATTCTTCAGGTAACAGCAGTGGAGTGAATCCAAATGCCATAGACCATGAATTTCCATACAGCACTGGCCTTCCCTTATATCTGCTCATTTGTCTTTCTGCTGCCTGCCATGACATTCTACTTAGTTACTTGACTATACCTGTCTGTTGCCTGCCCTGACCCATTGCCTGAACCTGATTACCTCTCTGCTTTACAATTTATTCATAATTGTAAGTCCATTCCTCAGGTAACAGCAGTGGAGTGAATCCAAATGCCATAACCTAGGAGTTTCCATACAGCACTGGCCTGTTCTTGGAGGAATTTATTTGCCTTTCTTCTGCCTTCCACGACCTTCTGCTTAGTTCTTTTGAGTATACCTGTCCTGATCCATTGCTTGAGCTTGATTACCTCTCTGCTTTACAATTCATATATGATCTTTAGTCCATTCCTCATCTAACAGCAGTGGAGTGAATTCAAGAGCCATATCCTAGGAGTTGCCACACTGCCCTGACCTGGATCTGTTTTTTTGTCTTTCTGCTGCCTGCCATGACTTTCTGCATAGTTCCTTGTCTATACCTGTCTGCTGCCTGCTCTGACCCATTGCATGCCTGGTATTCAATCCATTCTTCATATAACAGCAGTAGAGAATGAATCCAAGTGACATAAACTAGGAATTTCCATACAGCACAGGTCTGTCAGCACAATAATGGGATCAGGAAGGCACACTACAGATTCTGGGATGGGACAGCTTAGTAAAAAGAGTGACTGTCCTGGCAAATCCGGGACTGTTGGCAAGTACGATGTAAAGCAAGATTATCATGGGGCCCCCATGCACCTGGGGCCCTGGGACAACGCTCATGGGTGCCCATGCATTAAAATTACAATAAACAAACAGAAGGGCGCACTGGCCTAGTGCATTATCCTTTAAAATATTTAATGTATAAAAGGTAAGTATTATACTTACGAATTCTTAAAAAGTACAAATGCATCTCATGAGTACAGCACAAGTAGTCCGCAAACCTCAAGATGCAAGACAACGATGGAGCAACCAAAGGCTAACGCGTTTCGAGGACTTATCCTCTTCCTCAGAGCCTCCAATGAGTGCCCATGCATTAAGGCAGCCCTGGTAACAACAATTGTTACACTCCCTACAATCCCGACACTAACCCTCCTTGAAAAACTCTAACTTTACCTTGATGTGCTCATGGCATCAGATACACATTTCATGTACATCCATGTTAGGAACGTTTAGACTTAGTTTACACTTTTAGGTGGGGAGTCGTAAAAATAGTCAAGTGAGCTGTATTTTTACAGGGTGGGTGGGTGTTCCAACTGGGGGGGTGCATTGTGGTTTTTTGGGGGGGGTTTGGTGTGTGGTTGGGAGTGGTTGGTAGGGTGGGAGGTGGTAGAGGTTGGCTCATAGGGGTATTTATCATCGGGGTAGGTTAGACCCAGTGGACACATTTTCCATCTTCAATGTCCCACTTGGAGGGTCCCCTCATCTCCGGGGGGGTGGTGCCCCCTGTGATGTTTTATTGTATGTCGTATCTCCGATATCATTTTATGTGATTGTTGTATAAAAAACTTTATTTGAGGTTAGCCAATTAGGTGTTCCACCTCTTTTCTCTTTTTCTTTTTTTGATAGTCCGTTAGGTGGTGCCCTTCCAGATATTCTGGTGGCACCTCATCTATACCTTTAGTGATTGTATGTGGACTCCCCAGGTTCCCTGTATTTCCCCCTTTTCTCCCCCATTTTTTATATTAGCAGTACTGCTGACCCATTCAAGTGCGTGGAGCCAAACCACAACTGCAAGCCAAAGCTAGGCTTGCGATTGCAGTGCAGCATTCCTATTCAAAAACCGTGTTCAGTGGCCCAAAAGTATTGCCTCCTGAATCTGCTTTTCTCTAATGGTTGTACAGCTCCATCTTTGTTCAGGCATCATTCGGGGTCAGATCTACCTCTGGGACTAAGATGCCGGCTCGGAGATAATGCAAACCTGTAAATCTTGATGCCTGTGCAGTTCTTGGTTCACCTAAGCCTTCATTCACAACATGGAGAATGACGCACGCTCATGCGTTTTGGCACATCACACGTAAGCCAGCCCATTCATTTCAATGGGCTGCACTACACACAGTAAGTCTCTAACCCTTTTGAAAAATCGCATTGCTCTGACATGCACGGTGCTGCTGAAATTAATTGCACCGCCGTGAGTCTGCTAGAGGGCAACGCGTTTCTGTCCTTGTCAGGAAAGCTCTCCATTTTGCATGCATTCCCGAGATGCACACACGCATTTCAGCACTTCGAATGTAGAGCAGTGCGTTCATTTCAACAGGCTGCCCTATGCACCAGAAATGTGCAAATGAAGCCCCTGACCCTTTTGCAAAAGCATTCCGCTCCAAACTGCTTGACCCTGCTGCAATTAATGGCACCGCCATGCATCTGCTAAAGGGCAATGCGCTGCTGTCCTTGTCGAGAAAGCTCTCCCCACGTCCCCAGTACACGTAAGAGTTATTCACCCTGAGGTCATCACAGAGGACAAGGGGGCACTCTTTACGTCTGGAGGAAAATAAATTTAATCTCCAAATACATAGTAAGTAAAATCAGTGAGCGCTTAAAATGTAGCAGCTAAAGCACATAAAAGGCAACCAAAATAAAACCTCATAAATACATATATAAGAAAAAGTGCAGCGCTAAAAGGTATATGTTCCAGTCCAGTAATAATGTATCAATATAAAATGACAAAATAAAATAATATTATAAAATGGTGACAGTTTGTGGTAGGTGATTGGTAGAGGAGTTGCTAGTGACGTCACGATCCAGTGGTGTGGTGATAAATAGATAAAATACGCACTCACCAGATGCGTATCTTTCAATAAGCATATCATCAATAAACCAGAGGTCCCCCTTATGGGATGTGATGGATGAGCTGGGCCATCTTAACGGACTCTGGATAATGGGCTGGGTGCTGGGCAGCTTACACCGGAACCGGCGTCATCCTCTGGATTGGTGTCAAATGCTACAACTCCTGTGTCTTGAGACTTGGGCTCAATGTACAGTAAAAGGATGCCCACCGGAGCTGTGACAGGTACCAGTGGCATGACGTCACGGCGTAATGACCCCTTTTAAAGGCCCCTTTTAACGGATGTAAATGGATGAAAAAAGAATGTAAACTGATGTAAACTGATGAAAAACTGATGTGAAGTGATGAAAAAACTGATATAAACTGATCATCTGTTTACATCCGTTAATGTCAGCATCCATTAACATCCTTTTTTTAACAGAAAAAAACCCCTATTTTTCTTCCGTTAAAAAAGAACCCAGAACATACAAAAAAACAGATGTAAACTGACAAAAACAAATGTAAACATACAAAAAATGGATGAAAATGGATAAAAACGGATGTAAACTGATGAAAAACTGATGAAAAACAGATTTAAACTGACAGAACAGATGTAAACTGATGAAAAACGGATGAAAAATAAATGTAAACTGACAGAAATTGATGAAAAATTGATGTGAACTGATGGAAAACTGACATAACTGATCATCTGTTTACATCCGTTAATGTCTGCATCCATTAACATCCATTTTTTTTTACAGAAAAAAACCCTATTTTTCTTCCCGTTAAAAGAACCCAGAACGTACGAAAAACAGTTGCAAACTTACAAAAAAAGACTGAAAATTGATAAAAAAACGGACAAAAAAACGTATTAAAACAGATGAAGAACGGATGTAAACTGGTGACAAACGGATGAAAAATGGATGTAAACTGACAGAAACTGATGAAGAACTGATGTAAACTGATGAAAAACTGACGTAAACTGATCATCTGTTTACATCCGTTAACATCAGTTTTTTTGAATGGAATAAAACCTTATTTTTCTTCCGTTAAAAAGAAAACGGAATGGACGAAAAATGGATGCAAATGGAGAAAAAGGGATGAAAACAGATGTAAAGGACAAAAATGGACAAAAACAGATGTAAACTGATGAAAAACGGATGAAAAATGGATGTAAACTGACAGAAACTGATGAAAAACTGATGTGAACTGATGGAAGACTAACATAAACTGATCATCTGTTTACACCCATTAATGTCCACGTCCATTAACATCCGTTTTTTTAACAGAAAAAAACCCTAGTTTTCTTCCATTAAAAAAAGAACCCAGAATATATGAAAAATAGACATAAACTGACAAAAAAAACGAATGAAAATGGATAAAAACTGATGTAAACTGATCATCTGTTTACATCCATTAATGTCTGCATGTCTGCATCCGTTAACATCCATTTTTTTTACTGTATAATAATAATAAAAACAGACAAAAAAAACTGATTAAAATGGATGAAAACGGATGTAAACTGACAGAAACTGATGAAAAACTGACGTAAACTGATCATCTGTTTACATCCATTAATGGCTGCATCCGTTAACATCTGGTGTTTTGAATGGAAGAAAACCCTATTTTTCTTCCGTTAAAAAACCCCCCAGAAAAACAGATTTAAACGGACAAAAAGGGATGAAAACAGATGTAAAGGACAGAAATGGCCAAAAACGGATGTAAGTCGGTTAAAACGGATGAAAAGAAGATATAAACTGATGAAAAACGGATGAATAAATGGATGAAAAAGGGATGTAAACTGAACTAAACTGATGAAAAACTGACGTGAACTGATCATCTGTTTACATCCATTAATGTCTGCATCCGTTAACATCCATTTTTTTTAACAGAAAAAAACCCTATTTTTCTTCCATTAAAAAAAAAAAACCCAGAACGTACGAAAAACGGATGTAAACTGACAAAAAAATGGATGAAAATTGATAAAACCGACAAAAAAACAGATAAAAATGGATGAAAAACAGACGTAAACTGATGAAAAACAGATGTAAACTGACAGAAACCGATGAAAAACTGATGTGACTTTTTTGTGAAGACCCTTGAACCCCCTAAATGCTGCCTCCTGCCCACGGAGGTGACAGGTACACTTAAAGAGATCATTCTTTAGCTTTCAGGGGTCTACTGGTAATTACATTGGGTTGATATCGCCCTCTGCTGGTCATAGATAATTATACTCAATAAAATAAACCACACGAGAACTGAGACTACTATTATTTCTTTTACCTTTTATATATACGGTAAACTTTTCTATTTTTTTTTTTTATATGTCTCCTGTTACTCCTGGGTTCACGCCTGTGCGTATTCCGCAGCGTTTCGCATTTTTCAGAAACGCACTGCAGTCCATTTACTGTGATTTCCTACGGCACATGTTCACATTCTCCACGTTTGCACCCGGTATGTTTTTTGGGTCAGGGACTTTTTTTAACGCATTTTTGGTTCTGTAGACTTCAACGGAAACGCTGCAGATAAGTATGTAGTGCGTTTTTGTGGCATTTTTTGTTTTTTTTAACCACTTGCCTTCCAGATGATTTATCCCCCCTTCCTGACCAGGCCATTTTTTTTGCAATACGGCACTGCGTTACTTTACCTGAGAATTGCGCGGTCATGCAACGCTGCACCCAAATAAAAATTACGTCCTTTTTTTCCCCACAAATAGAGCTCTTTTTCAGTGGTATTTGATCGTCTGTGCGGTTTTAATCCTTTGCACTATAAATAAAAAACTTTTTAAAAAAAACAATATTTTGGACTTTTTGCTATTAAACATGTCCAGTAAAAAAATTAAAAAAATCAAATTTCCTTATAAATTTAGGCCAAAATGTATTCTGCTCCGTGTCTTTGCTAAAAAAAAATCCCAATACGTGTAAATTAATTGGTTTACACGACAGTTATAGAATTTACAAATGGCGGTATATATACTGGGATTTTTATTTTTTTATACTAGTAATGGCGGCGATCAGCGACTTATAGCGGGACAACGGCGGGCATTCTGACACTGGGGGGACTGACTTGGTGTCACTGACATCCCCAGTGACACCAATACAGTAATCAGTGCTAAAAAAAAAGCATTGACACTGTACTAGTAACACTGCCCACATGGAAGAAAAATATATTTGAAATATATTTTAAAAATACTCCAGTTTCCTCCCACACTCCAAAGACATGCTGGTATCAGGGGCGGACTGACCATTTGGAAACTTGGGCACTGCCCGAGGGCCCGGGGTCAGTAGGGGGCTCCATGAGATGCCCCTGGTACCTTTTTCATAGGCTTTTTTGAGTTTGGGCAAGGACACAGGGGCCCCATGATCCCCTATTGCCCAGGGGCCCCATGAGTTGTCAGTCCGCCCCTGGCTGGTAGGATAATTGGCTCCTGTCTAAATTGTCCCTAGTATGTGTATGTATGAGTGTAAGTTAGGGACCTTAGATTGTACACCCCTTGAGGGTTAGGGACTGATGTGAATGTACAATGTATATGTAAAGTGCTGCGTAAATTGATGGCGCTATATAAGTACCTGAAATAAATAAAATATTAAATAAATAAAAGTTAGATTAATAATAAAAGTACGTGAAATAAAAAAAATTAATTTAAATGGATCAAAAACAGATGTAAACAGATCACAATCCGCTCAAGAACAGATGTAATCGGATTAAAAACAGATGTAAACGGATAGGAAAACAGAGCTAAGAAGTGAAGTCTTGATCAGTTTAGCTCTAAATTTTGAAAAAAAAAAAAAGCAACTGAACTGATGAAAAAAAAAAGGAACGCCTGTGTGAAAGGACCCAAACTGTGTCAGTACTGTGCTGGCAGATATCATTGTCAGTTGTAAACCAGATGTGCACACTGTTCGTCCTAACAAAGGGTTAGCCATCTCAAGGCTTGGGTGGTATAGTGTATATTAATGCACTTTTTGTATCGTTCTTCTGAAAAATAAGAGCTCCCTGTAGAGTTCTATGCAGGGGCAGACTGACAACTCATGGGGCCCCCGGGCAATAGGGGATCATGGGGTCCCTGTGTCCTTGCCCAAACTTAAAAAAGCCTATGAAAAAGGTACCAGGGGCATCTCATGGGGCCCTTCTACTGACCACGGGCCCTCGGGCAGTGCCCGAATTTCCAAATGGTCAGTCCGCCCCTGGGTGTATAATCCTGCTCCAAAGAAACAACTAGAAAGGTAAAACTGAAAAAATACATATATTATAGATATGCTGTGTAAATGTAGACACATAATAAACAAATAGTGTGTGTGTGTGTGTGGGGGGGGGGGGGGTAACATTTCGCTGCACAGATGGAAATACATTTTAAATGTTGCAATTCAAAGTAGTTCCTACATGTAATGAGAGCATCTACCCACTAGGTGACAGAATTGTACCACTGAAGGGGCTCACATCACACTTAATTAGCTCTCATTTATTTTATTTTTGGACATAATTCTCATGTACAGTATAATTAAACACGGCTTTTAATAACAAGTTTAAAAAATAAAGGCTTATTAATCAAATAGTAATGGGAAAACTCATTCAAATTTTTTTTGTACCCGAGTGGCCAGCTGTGCTTCCTCGGCTGCTGGTGTATAGTACTCCCTAGTACTCCCTATGTGTTTTATATATATATATATATATATATATATATATATATTTTTTTTTTTTTTTTTATATATATATATATATAGAATTTTTTTTAAATGTATTTATTTTGTTTCATTTTTTGTTTCATTTTTTTAAATTATTTATTTTTTATTATTATTATTATTTTATTATCCCCCCCCTCTTTAATAGAGGGCTATTCATGCTACTGTTTGTCCAGTATAAAGCCCAGATACATTTTGGAATTACAAAGACATTAGTCCAAAAATTAAATTAATACGTTTATTTTGTCTTTCTGAATATCGCCGGTGAGTCTAACATTTTCTTTCTCATCAACATTCCAACAACAATAAGACATGCTTTCCTGTATTTTCCTGCAAGCTATTGTATCTTTTCGATTGTTTTCTTTATTTTTTTAAATGATTGCAAAATGGAAACTACCTATAGAGAACCAATTTTACCTATTGTTATTACTGGCAGGGGCGGTCTGACCATTTGGAAACTCGGGCACTGCCCGAGGGCCCGGGGTCAGTAGGGGGCCCCATGAGATGCCCCTGGTACCTTTTTCATAGGCTTTTTTGAGTTTGGGCAAGGACACAGGGCCCCCATGATCCTCTATTGCCCGGGGGCCCCATGAGTTGTCAGTCCGCCCCTGATTACTGGTACTGTAGGTGAAATTTTTTTTTTTTTTTCATTTAAAAATGAAAAAAAAAAAAAAGTTTTAAGAGAGCGGAATCCGTAGCTAAATTTCGACCGGGGATCTATTTGCCTGAAGTTTGCATGTTATATCTGTATTTTTGGTAGATTCCCAAACAAATATGATATATAAATAAGTGATATTATTAAAATCAAAACGATTTTAATTGCAACATAGAAACTGTACCTTACTGGAGCACGCAGTATTTTATAAATGGTCTGTGAAAAAGAAATATTTTTTTAAAAACTAAGAAAAATAAATAAAATTGAGTTTCTACCTGAGATCCATCTGCCCAACGTTTGAATGTTCTGTTTGTATTTTTCTGGATTACCGGGGAAAAAAAATCCTGAAAGTTTAATTGTTTTCTGTCCAGGAGCGGATTGACAACTCATGGGGCCCCCGGGCAATAGGGGATCATGGGGCCCCTGTGTCCTTGCCCAAACTCAAAAAAGCCTATGAAAAAGGTACTGGGGCATCTCATGGGGCCCCCTACTGACTCCGGGCCCTCGGGCAGCGTCCAAGTTTCCAAATGGTCAGTCCGCCCCTGTTTCTGTCCCATAGAGGTTGAATTACTAAAACTTGAGAGTGCAAAATCTGGTGCAGCTGTACAAGGCAGCCAATCAGCTTCTAACTTCAGCTTGCTCAGTGAAGCTGTGACAATAAAATCTGGAAGCTGATTGGTTTCTATGCAGAGCTGCACCACATTTTGCACTCCGGTTTCAGTAAAGCAGGCCATACTTGGGTCGAATCCCGAATGATTTTTCAATCAAAAACGTCGTTCTGTAATCCGATGGTGCCACCAATGATTTAAAAAATCGGTCATTTTTCATGAATTTTCCAACATGCCAATAAAAAGAAATGGAGAGGAACCACGAAAATCGTCCGGGGGCATTGCCCCACTAACAGAGCGAAAATCGGTCGATTATTCTTAGATCCGATTTTCGAACGAAAAATCGTTCTGAAACAGGGGCGAACTGACCATTTGGAAACTCGGGCACTGCCCGAGGGTCCGGGGCCAGTAGGGGGCCCCGTGAGATGCCCCTGGTACCTTTTTCATAGGCTTTTTGGAGTTTGGGCAAGGACACAGGGGCCCCATGATCCCCTACTGCCCGGGGGCCCCATGAGTTGTCAGTCTGCCCCTGTTTTGAAATCTACCCATGTATGGCCGGCCTAACTCTCCCCCAGTGTACCCAAATGTAGCACTACCCCCTTAGGAGTTGCTAAAGTTTGAGCCCCCCTATAGTCCTGCACAGCCAGGCAACACGCATTTTCCACAAAGACTTGCAGCTTTAGTAAATCAATCCCATAGTGTCTTTGGCGTATGTTTGTGGGTGTGTGACTGAATGAGCTGATATTGTAAGCTATGTTTGGGCAGAGATTGACGTAAACAGCGTTCTGTGAAGAACACTCAATATATCAATAAATTAATTAAAAAAAAAAAAAAACAAGCACATTAAATAAATTAATGTATCAAAATAAAATTATTTTGACTGGAAAATGATGGAACTCATTTTACCCAATGTTATAATATGGTAATGTTATAAATGGTGTGTGAAAAATAAATAATTTTTTTTTTTATAAAAAATAAATAAGTAAATAAATACATAAATACATAATTAATAAATAATAATAATAATAACATAAAGTTTTACAGGACCTTTGGCAGTTTGAGCTCAATTTCCACTAGGGATCCTTCTGTCATACAATTGCATGCTGTGTCTGTATTTTTGTGGATTACCAAAAGAAAATAATTCTGAAATTTTCATTGTTTTCCATCTCAAATTGTTTCTAATGTTTGTTTTGTGGGGGTGTGACTGCATGATATTATATTGTAAGCTCGGTCAGAGCACAGACTGAAGTGAACAGAGCTCTGTGAAGAGCACTGAATATACAAATACCTTCAAAATAAAATAGGACAACAAATACATAAAATTAATAAGCAATTAAAAATTTAAAAAAAAATGTATTTTCAGGGAGCACATATTGTCATTGTACTGTATGCTCCAATAAAGTACAATTTCCATTTTGCAATTAACCACTTGCCGCCCAGCCACTGTAGAAATACGGCGGCAGGGCAGCACTGGCAGGCAAAACCACGTTTTAAAATGTGTGTTTTGTAAACAAATAGGGGGTGCGCGCGAAGCGCGCCGCCGCCCTATCTGTCCCGCCGATCACCGCCGCGGATGTCAGTCGCCGGGTCACAGCCGATCCTTAGCAGCTGTTTCCCGGCAATCGGCGGTAAACAGTGACAGAGAGCACAGCTGCAGTAGCTGTGCTGTCTGTCACTTCCTTGTCAGCTCGAGGATGAGCTGATCGAGAAAGAAGAGTTTCTCTCTCCCGATCAGCGGTGTCCCGCCCAGTACACACCCCGCCCCCTAGTAAAACACTCCCCTCACTCCTATAACCCTTCCCTGCAAAATAAAGTTAACCCCTTCCTCCCCAGTGCCATTAGTACAGTGTCAGTGTTTTTCTTTTTGCACTGATCACTGTATTAGTGTTTTTGGGGATGTCAGTGACCCCAAGTCAGTACCCCCCAATGTCAGAATGTCCGCCGCAGTCCCGCCATAAGTCACTGATCGCCGCCATTATTAGTATAAAAAAAAAACTAAAAATCCCAATATCTTTCCCGCCATTTGTAAACGCTATAACTTTCACGTAAACCAATTAATTTACACGTATTGGGTTTTTTTTTTAGCAAAGACATGTCACAGAATGCATTTTGGCAGAAATTTATGACTAAATTTGATTTTTGCATTTTTTTTTACTGGACATGTTTTATAGCAAAAAGTCAAAAATATTGTTTTTTTTTTCCTCAAAATCGTCAGCCTTTTTTTTTATAGCTCAAAAAATAAAAACTGCACAGGCGATCAAATACCACCAAAAGAAAGCTCAATTTGTGGGGAAAAAAAGATGTAAATTTCATTTATGTACCGTATTGCATGACCGCGCAATTGTCCGTTAAACTAGCGCAGCGCTGTATAGCAGAAAAATGGCGTAAATTGCAGTATCTATACCATAGTTTGTAGACGCTATAACTTCCACACAAAGCAATCAATATACACTTATTGGGGTTTTTTTTACCAAAAACATGGAGCAGAATACATTTTGGCCTAAATTTATAACCAACTTTGAGTTTACGATATATTTTTTATAGCTGAAAGTAAAAAATATTGTTTTTCTTCAAAATTTTTGGCCTTTTTTTGTTTATAGCATGAAAAATAAAAAGCGCACAGATGATCAAATACCACCAAAAGAAAGCTCTATTTGTGTGAAAAAAGGACGTAAATTTCGTTTGGGTGCAGCATTGCATGACCGCGCAATTATCAGTTGAATTAGTGCAGCGCCGAGTAGCAAAAAGAGGCCTGGTCATTAAGAGGGGTAAATCCTCTGGAGCTCAAGTGGTTAAAATAATTTTGATTTTAATAATGCCATTTATTTACTGCATATATTTTATTTGTTTGGTAATCTACAAAAAATACAGTCATTACCTTAAAATATTTTATCATTTTTACATCTATAAGTGATTTATAAGGGATTTGTACAATTGATGACTATTTTTCACTCCATTTACCATCAAATTTCTACCAGTTACTTAACCCTTCCCAAAACTGGAAGCCCTATAATGAAATCTAAATATCAGCAGCATTCATGTGATTGGCTCTCACAGTGATCATGTGATAAGAAACCCATCCCACTGGCTTTAGATTGTGAACAGCAGAAGTTGGGGACAACCGGTCACAATGATGGGGACACCGAGTGAGCACGCTCCAAGCATAGAATAGTGACACTACCTGTGCACATACCTAATGCATGCATTTAGCGCCAAGAAATTTTACATTTTTATTTTTTTTATTATTATATTGTTGTACATTTTATTTCCTATGTACTATTATTATTATTAAAATAAGTAGATTTTATTAAACTATAAGAGCGCATCAGTGGGTGTTCAAATCTGACTACAATCAAATTGAAAGGAAAAAGTCGTCATTATGATGGTGGTTATTCTGGTGGTTCAAAAAGTTGCTTGCAACACAACTTGACACAGCCAGTATCTCCTAAGAGGTGGAACAAGATCTGCTTTCAAAGAGCTGAATGATGCTTTAACGTGACTCCAATGGAAGTAGCCTACAGTATGAGGTCCTCTTCAGTTGGTACTGTGGATAGCCTCAGACTGCGGCAGTGGTCCCATCCTACAGTGACAGGTGCTTCTGGGTATGTGACCATTTAGGTCCTGTGGAGAGGAGCAAGATCTGGTCTCGAATAGTTAACATGACTATAATGGAAAGAAACTAAAAAGACCTCTTCAGATAATATTTGGTACTGGATAGGATCATGGGACATTCTACAGTGACATGTTCTTCAGGGAATGTGACCATTTAGGTGATGGGTTCCGTACATGGTGGTCTTGTCCAAAATTGAAATCCTTCTGGTCATATCCAAACTATATTTCATGCCACTATCCAGAAAGACCCTAAAATAGTTCTTCTACACTGTCCTATCCCAGGCCTCACCAATCCCATACAAAAGCTTGGCACTTTCTATTTTATAGTGACTAAACAGACTATTACCAGAAGTTGGAAGAAGCCTATGGTGGCCTTGGAAGAAGTTAAAACATGTATGAAAGAAACTATCTGGTTTACTCACCTACTCGCAACCAAAACTACTCAGCGTTTGGGAATCCTGGCTTGGATTATCTCTTCCTACTGTAAACCTTTCTAACCTCAGTTTCCCATAATTGATTTTTTTTTCTTCTTTTCTGAGCCCTTGGGAGGGTTGTTGCATCATTATCTCCTAGAGAATCCAACCAGAATTAAAAAGCTATCATTATGATGTATGGTGGTTCAAAAAGTTGTTTGCAACATGACTTGACACAACCAATATCTCCTCTGGAGAGGAGCAATATCTGGTCTTGAATAGTTAACATGACTACAATGGAAGCAAACTAAAAAGATCTCTTCAAATAGTACTGGGTACTGGCTAGGATCATGGGACGTTCTACAGTGACAAGTGCTTCCAGGAATGTGACCATTTAGGTGATGTGTTCCATACATGGTGGTCTTGCCCAAACTTTAAATTTAAACTATATTTCATTCCACTATCCAGAAAGACCATAAAATAGTTATTCTACACTGTACTATCCAAGGCCTCGCCAATCCCATACAAAAGTTTGGCACTTTCTAATTTATAGTGACTAACCTCAGTTTCCCATAATTGTCTTTTTTTCTTCATTTCTGGGCCCTAAGGGGTTGATACATCATTATCTTCTAGTGAACATTCATTTCCAACTAGAATTCAAACCTTTAAAAAGCCATCGTTATGATGTATGGTGGTTCAAAAAGTTGTTTGCAACATGACTTGACACAACCAATATCTCCTCTGGAGAGGAGCAAGATCTGGTCTCGAATAGTTAACATGACTATAATGGAAGCAAACTAAAAAGACCTCTTCAGATAATACTGGGTACTGGCTAGGATCATGGAACGTTCTACAGTGACAAGTTCTTCTTGGAATGTGACCATTTAGGTGATGGGTTCCGTACATGGTGATCTTGTCCAAAATTGAAATCCTTCTGATCTTATCCAAACTATGTTTCATGCCACTATCCAGAAAGACCCTAAAATAGTTCTTCTACACTATCCTATCCCAGGCCTCACCAATCCCATACAGAAGCTTGGCACTTTCTATTTTATAGTGACTAAACAGACTATTGGCAGAAGTTGGAAGAAGCCTATGGTGGCCTTGGAAGAAGTTAAAACATGTATGAAAGAAACTATCTGGTTTACTCACCTACTCGCAACCAAAATTACTCAGCGTTTGGGAACCCTGGCTTGGATTATCCATAAACCCTTCTAACCTCAGTTTCCCATGTTTTTTTTCTCCTCCTCAGGGCCCTTGGGGGGTTGTTGCATCATTATCTTCTAGACTATAAACAAATCCAACCAGTTTTAAAAAGCCATCATTGTGATGTATGGTGGTTCAAAAAGTTGTTTGCAACATGACTTGACACAACCAGCAGTAATAGATCGCTGCTCAGTTCTCCGGCATTCTTGGAGAACACAGTTCTCCTGTGAATGCCGTTTATGAAGCAGTTCTCCGAACGAAGGGAGAACGGTCTCCAAACGAAGGGAGAACGGTCTCCAAACGAAGGGAGAACGGTCTACAAACTCTGGAAAACGGCTCATTTTACTATAATCTCGCAAGATTACAGTAAGAGATCAGTTTACTAAGTAGAGGTAAATTATCTCTGCTTAGTTTGTGGCCCCTCCGATTCTCTAGCTCTGGGCTGGAGAATCTGGAGGGAGAACACAGATCTCCAGAGAAGGGCTGAACATATTCTCCTGAGTGTTATAAACTGTGAATGACCAGAGAATAGCTGCGATCCTCTGAATCACAGCTATTCTGTGTCATAAAAGGACACCAATACTGGGTACTGGCTAGGATCATGGGACGTTCTACAGTGACAAGTGCTTCCGGGAATGTGACCATTTAGGTGATGCACTCCATATATGGTGGTCCTGTCCGATGTTTATATCCTTTTGGTCCAGAATTTTTGGTCTTATTCAAACCCTGTTTTATGTCACTATCCACAAAGACCCTAGAAAAAGAGAAGGGACGGGTATGATACAAGAAGTGCCATCATACCTGAAAGATACAGTAGAGAGGTCCTCTTGCTTATGGGACTTTAAAGGCACAAATTTATCAATTAGTAAGCTAACAATTCAACAATTTAAAAAACAGACGATTTTTATTTTTACAATCTTAAAAAAAAATATGAATTACAATACAACGTATCGTCAAAAATGATATTCTGGTGGAGATGTAGAGATAAGTCATGCATGAACTGTACTTGACGTGTTTCATGACCAATCACAATCTCTTCTTCAGAAGTGCTCTAAAAGGCATGAAGCACAGCCCCGTATAGGGAGGTAAGAAGGATGCCAAAGATTGTATGTGCCTCTAACAGCGAAGATGGACAGAAGAAAAGTAGGAGAGGACAATCGCCACCCAAACCCCTCCTGGAGGGGCCCTGCCCATCCATACCAGTGGCAGACCAAGGGACTGTTTGTTCACCAATACTGATGAGGTGGTGTGGGAGTGCAAAAAAGATGACCAGAAATGCTACGAGAAATCGATGGTAGCTTGGTAGAAACATAGAAAAGTGATGGCAGAAAAAAGACTGAGTAGTCCATCGAGGCTGCCCATTTGTGTGTGTGTGTGTGTGCGTGTATTTTTGTGATTTTCTTTTTTTTTCTTGTGTTTTTTTTTGAGGGGGGTTATTTTGTTACTTTGTTTTTGTTAACTTTTTTTTCTGAGTATAGAGCTATGCTTGTCCCACGCATGTTTGAAGCTATTTACTGTTGACTGGCTCGCTACCTCTGCTGGAAGTTTACTCCAAGCATCAACTAGTCTTTTAGCATGCTTGAATGTGTTGCTTGGTAACTTTCCTCACTGACGTGCAGCCAAAATTACTCAACATCTGAGAACCATGACTTGGCTATGTGCTTCCTACCTTGAATCTATCTAGCCTCAGTTGCCTATAATTGTTTTGTTTTGTCTCGTGTTTTGGGCCCTTGGGGGCCATTAGAGCTCTTCATTCTTCTTCCCAGTCTTTCTTATTGTTAGTTTCCATAATTATAATTCTATAATTATAATTCTGTAATTTCTATAATCACCCCCCATCACTGCTCCTTTCCCCTTCCAGCATTGCCACCATGGATCTACTATCTACATTTAAAGCTGAAGCTTAGCGAAAAATAAATGATCTTCTTTACGTACCTGTAATTATGTATGTCCCATGATGTATGGGATGCTGGACTATGTTGAAATCTTCGCTGTAGGGCTGCCCTGTTCTCTTCCTGGTGCTAAATGTCTGGTTCTTTGGGGGTTAACAGCTTCAGGTCTCCAGGCTCAGCTGCAATAAATATGATTCAACAGGGACATACGTCCTTCTGCCCTCTCCTCCTTTGAGAAAAGTTCTTTCATTGATGACACTGGCTGCAACACAATCTGTGAATGGTTGAGTGTCTGATCAGTAACAGGGTTTCCTTCCCATTCACAGAATATGTTACAGTGAAAAAATGTTTCTCGATGAAGGAGGAGGGCTTTGCACATCTAGAGAGGGACATTTCTGCCCATTCTTCTTTGCAGAATCGCTCAAGCTCTGTCAGATTGGATGGAGAGCGTCTGGGAACAGCAATTTTAAAGTCTTGCCACAGATTCTCCATTGGATTTAGGTCTGGACTGTGACTGGGTCATTCTAACACATGAATATGCTTTGATCTAAACCATTCCAATGTAGCTCTGGCTGGATGTTTCGGGTCGTTGTCCTGCTGGAACGTGAACTTCAGCCTCAGTCTCAAGTCTTTTGCAGACTCTAACAAGTTTTCTTCTAAGATTGCCCTATATTTGGCTCCATCCATCTTCCCATCAACTCTGACAAGCTTCCCTGTCTCTGCTGAAGAAAAGCATCCCCACAACATGATGCTGCCATTACCATGTTTCACGGTGGGGATGGTGTGTTCAGGGTGATGTGCAGTATTAGTTTTCTGCCACACATAGCGCTTTGATTTTAGGCCAAAAAGTTAAATTTTGGTCTCATCTGACTAGAGCCCCTTCTTCCACATGTTTGCTGTGTCCCCCACATGGCTTCTCACAAACTGCAAACGGGACTTCTTATGGCTTTCTTCCAACAACGGCTTTCTTCTTGCCACTCTTCCATAAAGGCCAGATTTGTGGAGTGCATGACTAATAGTTGTCCTGTGGACAGATTCTCCCACCTGAGCTGTGATCTCTGCAGCTCCTCCAGAGTTCCCATGGGCCTCTTGGCTGCTTCTCTGATGAATGCTCTCCTTGCCCGGCCTGTCAGTTTAGGTGGATGGCCATGTCTTGGTAGGTTTGCAGTTGTGCCATACTCTTTCCATTTTCGGATGATGAACAGTGCTCTGTGAGATGTTCTGAGGGCTTCACAGAACAGCTGTATTTATACTGAGATTAAATTACACACAGGTGGACTCTATTTACTAATTAGATGACTTCTCAAGGCAATTGGATTTAGTTAGGGGTATCAGAGTAAAGGGGGCTGAATATAAATACACACCACACTTTTCACATATTTATTTTTAAACAATTTTGAAAAACATTTTTCATTTTCCACCCACTTCATAATTATGTGCCACTTTGTGTTGGTCTATCACATAAAATCCCAAGGAAATACATATACGGTTTTGGATGTAAAATGACAAAATGTGGAAAATTTCAACAGGTATGAAAACTGTTTCAAGGCACTGTATATTTCCTTAAAAATAAAAAAAAAATATTGAAACAGAAAAAGTAATTTGCACGTGACCCAATCAAAATAAATATTTGCATCTGTGGTTGACCATTCAATAATCTATGTGCGTGCAGGAAGCCAAATAAAACATTTCTTCCCCAATAATAAACACTATAGTTAATCAAAGTTTTTAAAACCAACAGAAGCAAATATTCATTACAAATTAAAATAAAAAAAAAGAAAAAATGTAAAATGGTGCTGAAAGTGGAGATTTGCGAGGAAACGAAGATGTCAGGCCGACGTTTGTTGTTTTATGGCTCTTCATTATGGCCATGAACCTCTCCACCTCGCAGAGTGATATGAATCCATCGCCCATCATTAACTCTCCAGCACATGAGCCAGGCAGCGCAAAGAGTTATAATTGCTTTATTTTTAGTCGTCGGCCTGCAAATCCCGGCCCTTGGAATCTCGGCAGTGGCCGGCATAGGGCCACCGGCCCCCAGCTGTGTCCCCCCTCGAGATGTCAACAAGAAAGTCAATGCCAAATGCAAAGCCTCATCCTGCATTGATGACGAGGATTTTCAGTCTTTTATTTGCCGTCGTTGGGCTGCTGCGAGCTGCTTAATCTTTGATACAATTACATCTTGCTGCGTGCCCCCGCCGCCCTGCGCAAACACAACTCAGTGCCGCTTCCAGCCTGAATCCCAAACGTGTCCTCTAATCCAGCCGGCAGGATTCTGGGTAAGCTCACAAGTGAATCATTGCATCACTAAGGCTGGATTTGAGCAATTTTCTAGCAATTGCCCTTCAATAACCTGTAATCCTGAGAGGCGGGCGCCGATCTACATTATTTTACCGCGTTATGATGTTATTGATTGACTTATACAAAGTTTAATAGAATGTAAATAGGGAGAGATGGGATGGAGGCTTACACAGGAAGGTCAGGAGTCTGCAGGTATCCTACACTGTGCCAGGGAGGTAGGAGAGAGTAAGGAGTGAGACAGAGGAAGAGAGAGAGAGAGAGAGAAGGAGAAAGGGAGAGAGAAGAAAAGAAAGAGAGAGAGAGAAGAGTGTGATAGAGAGAAAGGGAAACAAGAAAGATAAAAGTAAAGAGGGCAATAAAGAGAGGAGTAAAAGAGAGAGAGAGAGAATGAAAGAGAGAAAAGGAGAGCGAGAGGAGTGTGATAGAGAGAGAGAGGGAAACGAGAGATAAAACTAAAGATGGCAAGAAAGAGAGGAGTAAAAAGAGAGAGAGAATGAAAGAGAGAGAAGTAAAGAGATATAATGACAGAGACAGGAATAAGGAGCAAGAGAGAACAAAACAGACAGACGTAAAGAGAGAGAAAGAAAGAGAGAGCGGTAAAGAAAAAAAGAGAATAGAAGAGAGAAAAGCAATGAGAGAGAGAGAGAAAAAGAAAGACAAGTAAAAAAAAGAGAGAGAGAGAATGAAATAGAGAGATAATTACATAAATATAAGTAGAGAGAGAGAGAAAGAGAGAGAGAGAATTAAAGAGAAAGAAGAAGAGAGAGAAAAAATTAAAGAGAGAGAAGGAGAGAGAATGAAAGAATTGAGAAGGAGAGTCTGAGAGAAAAAGAAGGAGAGAGAATGTAGGAGAAAGGGAGAAGAGAGAACGAAAGAGAAAGGCGAGAGAGAATGAAAGTGAGAGGAGTGAAGAAAGAAAGAAAGAAGAGAGAAGAAAAGAGAGAGAAGTAAGGAGAGAGAGAGAGAAGTAAAAAAAATGAGAGAGAGAAAATGAAAGGGAGAAATGTAAAAGAGTGAGAGAACAAAAGAGAGAGAAGTAAAGAAACAGTGAGAGAGAAAATGAAAGAAAAGAGTAAAGAAACGGAGAGAAGTAAAGAAAAAGAGAGAATAGAAGAGAGAGAAGTAAAGAGAAGGAGAAAAAAGAAAGAAGAGTAAAAAAAGTGAGAGAGAGAATGTAAGAGAGAGAGAGAGAAATAAAGAAAAAGAAGTAAAGAGAGAGAGAATGAAAAAGAGAGAAGTAAAGAGAGAGAGAGAGAGAGACAGAATTAAAGAGAGAGAAGGAGAAAGAAAGAGAGAGAGAGAATGAAAGAGTTGAGAAGGAGAGTCTGAGGGAGAAAGAAAAAGACAGAAGGGGAGAGAATGAAAGAGAAAGGAGAGAGAAAGAAAGAAAGAAAGAAAGAAAGAAAGAAAGAAAGAAAGAAAGAAAGAAAGAAAGAAAGAAAGAAAGAAAGAAGAGAGAGAGCAGTAAGGAGAGAGAGAAGTAAAAAAAGTGAGACAGAGAAAATGAAAGCAAAAAAAGAAAGGAAAGAGAGAATGAAAGGAAGAAATGTAAAAAGAGAGAACAAAAGACAGAGAAGTAAAAAAAAAGTGAGAGAGAGAAAAATGAAAGAAAAAAATAAAGAACGAGAGAATGAAAGGGAGAGCAGTAAAGAAAAAGAGAATAGAAGAGAGAGGAGTAAAGAGAGAGAGAAAGAAGGAACATTTTTTAAAAAGCGCGCGCGCACAAGAGAGAGGGGTAAGAGAGAGAGAATTAAAGGAAAAGACGTAAAGAGAGAGAGAATGAAAGAGAAAGAAGGAGAGAGAGAGAACAAAAGAGAGAAGAAGAAGAGAGAGAGAATGATAGAGAGAGAAGGAGGGAGAGAGAGAGAATGAAAGAGTTGAGAATGGGAGTCTGAGGGAGAAAGAAATAGACAGAAGGAGAGAGAATGTAAGAGAAATGGAGAAGATAGAACGAAAGAGAAAGGAGAGAGAGAATGAATGAGAAAGGAGAGGGGTTGAGAAAAAAAAAGAAAGAGAAGAAGAGAGAAGAAAAGAGAGAGAAGTAAGGAGAGAGAGAGAAGTTAAAAAAAAAGTGAGAGAGAGAAAATGAAAGCAAGAAAAGAAAGAGAGAATGAAAGGGAGAAATCTAGAGAGAGAGAGATAGAACAAAAGAGAGAGAAGTTAAAAAAAGGTGAGAGACAGAAAATGAAAGAAAAAAGTAAAGAAAGAAAAAGAAAGGGAGAGAGGTAAAGAAAGAGAAAATAAAAGAGATAAGGAGAGAGAGAGAGAATGAAAGAAAGAGAAGTAAAGAGAGAGAGAAGAAGAGAGAGAGGGAAGTAAAGAGATAGAATGAAAAAGACAGAAATAATGAGAGAGAGAAAACAAAACAGACAGAAGCAAAGAGAGAAATAGAGAGAAGGAAAGAGAGAGAAGTAAAGCAAAAATGAGAACAGAAGAGAGAAAAGTATAGAGAGAGAGAGAAAAGAGAGAAAAGCAATAGAGAGAATGAAAGAGAGAGAAGTAAATAGAGAGAGAGAGAATGAAAGAGAGAGAAGTAAAGAGAGAGAGAGAATGAAAATGAGATAAGGAAACACAGAGGAGAGAGGGTGGGAGAAAGAAAGAGAACAAGAGATAATGAAAGAGAGAGAGAGGTAAAGAGAGAAAATGAAAGCAAGAAAAGAAAGAGAGATTGAAAGGGATAGATGCAAAAAGAGAGAGAGTACAAAAGAGAGAGAAGTAAAAAAAAGTTAGATAGTGAAAATAAAAGAGAAAAAGGTAAATAAAGAGAGACTGAAAGGGAGAGAAGGGAATGAAAGAACGAAAAGTAAAGAGAGAGAGAAAATGAAAGAGACAGAAGAAGAGAAGGAAAGAAGTAAAGAGATAGAATGACAGAGAGAGAAATAATGAGAAAGAGAGAGAGGGGGGGGGGGAGAGATACAAAATGAGAACAGAAGAGAGAGAAGTAGAGAGAGATAATGAAAGAGAGAGAATTAAAGAGAGAGAGAATGAAAGGGAGAAAGAGAAGGAGAGTCTGAGGGAGAAAGAAAAAGACAGAAGGAGAGAGAACATAAGAGAGAGGGAAAAGAAAAAACAAAAGAAAAAGGAGAGAGAGGAGAGAGGGTAGGAAAAGAAAGAAAGAAAGAAAGAAAGAAAGAAAGAAAGAAAGAAAGAAAGAAAGAAAGAAAGAAAGAAAGAAAGAAAAGAGAAGAAGAGAGAACAAAAGAGAGAAGTAAGGAGAGAGAGACAGAATAAAAGAGAGAGAGAAGTAAAAAAAAAGTGAGAGAAAATAAAAACAAAAAAAGAAAGAGAGAATGAAAGGGAGAGATGTAAAAAGAGAAATAACAAAAGCGAGAGAAGTAAAAAAAAGTTAGAGAGAGAAAATGAAAGAGAACAAAGTAAAGAAAGAGAGAACGAAAGGGAGAGAATGAAAGAGGGAGAAGGAGAGAGGGAGAGAGATTGAAAGAGAGAGAGAGAGAAAGAAAGAGGGGGGAGAGAGAGAGGGGGGGAGGGAGAGGGAGAGAGAGAGAGAGAAAGAAAGAAAGAAAGAAAGAAAGAAAGAAAGAAAGAAAGAAAGAAAGAAAGAAAGAAAGAAAGAAAGAAAAAGAAAGAAAGAAAGGAAAGAAAGAAAGAACCCACACCATTCAAAAAGTAATTCAAAATAAATATATAAAAACATAAACAATGATCCCCCATCAGCAATCAAGTCATCCACTAATGTAGATCTACCTCACAGTGATCTGACAATCTTTGCATGCCATTACTCTTGTCAGAAATGACAGATCCCTGCTGGCTTCTGTATGTAGACAAGTCAGTGGGGATCCTTAGTGATGTCATCGAACAAATATGGTCAGGGTTGTTTTTGGTCGATTACATCACTTAGGATGTCTATTAGCTTGTTCACACACCGAAGCCACTAGGATTTGTCATTTAGGGGCAGTAGTGAGTGAGAGAGAGAGAATGAAAGAGAGAGAAGGAGAGACAGAGGGAGAAAGAAAGAGAGAGGAGAGAACAAAAGAAAGAGGGAGAAGAGGGAACAAAAGAAAAAGGAGAGAGAGAATGAAAGCAAGGGAATTAAAGACACAGAAGTGAAGAAAGAGTGAGGGAAAGAAAGAGTGAGGGAAAGAGAGAGAGAGAGAGAGAGAGAGAGAGAAAGAAAGAAAGAAAGAAAGAAAGAAAGAAAGAAAGAAAGAAAGAAAGAAAGAAAGAAAGAAAGAAAGAAAGAAAAAGAGAGAGAAAGAAAGAAAGAAAGAAAGAAAGAAAGAGAAGGAGAGAACAAAAGAAAAAGGAGAGAGAGAATGAAGGGGAAGGGAATTAAAGACACAGAAGTGAAGAAAGAGTGAGGGAAAGAAAAAGAGAGAGAGAAAGAAAGAAAGAAAGAAAAGAAAGAAAGAAAAGAAAGAAAGAAAGAAAGAAAGAAAGAAAGAAAGAAAGAAAGCAGACAAGCATGCAATATAGGAAAATTAGAAGGGAGGAAATTAATGAAGGGAAGGTGAGGTTGGTAGGATGGAAGAAAGGAGTACAGAAAGAAGACTAGAAAGGAAGGAAGGATGGAAGAAAGAAGGAGTCAAGAAAAGAAAAGAAATGAAGACTGTGAAGGAAAGCACATCCATCCTGACAAATTAACCCCTAAGCTACAAGGCTGCTGCCAATCAGCCCTATTCAGAGGTGCTAATGTTATTCTGCAATTTCCTCTCCCTCTCTGATCCCCGATAAGCCGTCCTCCTTTCCCCACAAGAGACAGATAAAGCTTTTAATTTCACGTGAATGCCCAGAAAGGCCAATTTCTAGGCAAAATAGGCCCAAATAATCAGAATCTGCTTTCGTCTGAATACAGTTTTCCCAGGAAAAAGACAGAAGGATTTGATGGAAATTTGTTAACTTTCTGCATGGCCTGGGGGACTGGAGCGAGCCGCACAATAAAGCGAAATCATATTGTAGTCAAAATAGAGCGAAGATGCTCCCAGCAAACTTAAATTAGCATATTGAGGGCAAATATGCAGACAAAGTTAGATAATGAGGCCTGATTATTCAATTCAATGAATGTTAAATAGGGAGCAGAGGCCGTGGCTTGCTTATCTCTCCCTCCTTCAATTTATTTTTGTTTTAGAATGTGGCGTATTTTGAAGTTGCGCTGCTTTGTTTTGATTCTACTTGTCTATCTGTCAGTCCAGCGCTGACCTTATAGGATGGTAATTGGAAAGAAGTCAAACTGTTAAGTGTTGCCATTCTGCACAACCATAAAAACTAGTAAGGGTTGCCTTAGGGTGGTTGATTAAGTGCCCCCTTTTTCTAAACGTGACTGATTGCCCCCCCTCCAAAATGCCCCCCCTCAGCTTAAAGGTACACTCCTGTTAAAATTGAAATGTAACTACTGAAATTCAGAAAGAGAACAAAGTACAACTGCCCTGACTAAAAAGGCGAAAATGTCCTTTTAATCTAGTCATCTGCCAGTGGAATCCCTGGGGGACCAAGAACACATCATCATGTTGATGATACCAGCTCCCAGTTCTACATTTATCCCTGATGTACCCTCATTTTGCCCTTTGCACCATATTGGTCCAGTTTACTGCCAGCCTACCTATGCAATATACTAGTTTGGTATGTACATTTGGTCCCTGTACCCTCTGTACCCTCTGTTCATGTTAATTTTTTGCACCCCATGTCACATGTCGTGCCTCAGCCTTCGGACACTATTCAAGCATGTTCTGTGGTGGCCCCATACTGGTTTATTTCTACAGCCCATGTTCTATCCTAGCATCCCAACCTCAGATCCAGTATATTCTGTTCTGCACCCATGATCTTTTATTAAACTCAAACTCTGACTTGGCACTTCACCCACTGATGTTGCCTCCTCCACATATCTCTTTGGCCTCCCATCCTCTGTTGTTGCTCAGATCCAGCTTCCCATGCTCGTTACTTGCTGCCCATGCCCAGCAACCTATGCAATGTTCTGAATTCCAATGCATTACAATCCCCTAAGCTCTCACCTGGATCTCCATTATGTGCTGTAGCGCTCCATGTTCTGCTCCAGCTTCTAGACTCCATGTTGGCTCGCCATAACACATGTTCTGTTCTAACCTTCTGTCCAACTCCAATGCGCCATTGCTGCTCAGATCCAGCTTCCACTGTTACTTGCTGCATAGCTTTCATTTTGACTACCTGTGCTTCTTTTTAGCAAACTATAGATTATTTTGACTCCTGTTGTATTACAATTCCCTAAGCTCTCACCTGACTCCCCATTATTTACTTTAGCTCTCCGTGCTCTGCTACAGCTTCCAGTCTCCATTGTGGCTCATCACAATACATGTTCTGTTCTGGCCTTCTGTCCACCATTCAAGCTTTTTCTGTGGTGGCACCATACTGGTTCATTTCTGCAACCCATGTTCTGTCCCAGCCTCCCAACCTCTGATCTAGTGTTCTCTGATTTATTCCCATGATCCTTTCATGATCCCATGCTCCTTCATTAAACCCATGCTTTGGCTCGGCACTCCATCTTTCGATGTTGCCTTCACCATACTTCCTTTTGGCTTCCTGTACTCCATTGTTATTTATCCAAATTCCCATGCTCGTTACTTGCTGCATAATATTTTTTTTTCACGACCTATGCTACTTTTCAGGAACCTATATATTTTTTGATTTCCA
Source organism: Staurois parvus (assembly GCF_062004578.1). Classification (NCBI taxonomy): domain Eukaryota; kingdom Metazoa; phylum Chordata; class Amphibia; order Anura; family Ranidae; genus Staurois; species Staurois parvus. Next base: position 990,832 of record NW_028319121.1, on the reverse strand, counting down.
CTGTATTACAGTCCCGTAAGGTCCATCGTGGCTCCCCATTAGTCATTTTAGCTCTCCATGATCTCCTCCAGCTTCCAGACTCCATTGTGGCTCACCATGGCACATTTTTTTCTGGCTTTCTGTCCACTATTCCAGCGTTTTCTGTTGTGGCCCCATACTTATTCATTTCTACACCTCATGTTCTGTTCTGGCCTCCTATCTTCTGTTCCAACTTTCTCTGGCTGGACCTCTTTAAAGTGAGCATTCTGTGTATACATTGATAGATTATTTATCAGAGTGACTGGGATGTATCCCAGTACTCCCTCCTCACCGGCCTGCCCCAGTGCAGGCTCTCCCCGCTTCAGACTATCCTGAACTCAGCGGCTAGACTCATCCACCTCACCAACCGCTCCACCTCTGCCACCCCCCTCTGCCTTTCCCTCCACTGGCTCCCTATCGCCCAACGCATCAAATTCAAACTACTCACTCTGACCTACAAAGCCATTCACAACACTGCCCCTAACTACCTCACCAACCTGATTCCCAGGTATCACCCTACACGTACCCTTCGCTCTTCACAGGACCTCCTCCTATCTTTCCCCCTGGTCTCCTCCTCCCACACACGTCTGCAAGACTTCTCCAGGTCCTCCCCCATCCTCTGGAACTCACTACCCCAATCCATCAGACTGTCACCTTCCCTCCTCACCTTCAGGCGCTCCCTGAAAACCCACCTCTTCAGGGAAGCCTACCCCACCCTCACCTAACTGCCGTTCTCCTTCCTACCACTCCATCCCCCACAGCCACTTCCTCCTGTACCACTACCCCCTCCCTCCTAGATTGCAAGCTCAAAAGAGTAGGGCCCTCTAACCCTCGTGTGCGGTTTGTAGTTGCTGTACTGTTTCATGTATTGTCCCCCCCTCTATTGTACAGCGCTGAGCAAACCCTTTGGCGCTATATAAACTCGATGTAATAATAATAATAATAATCTTTAAGATGCTTATATAAATGTACAATTCAGATTACTCAGCTCATAAAACCTCTTACTCCTCTGTACATCAATGAAAGTTATTTTAGTTCAAATAATTATTCTACTGCCTTTTCAGATAACCTTTTAATATGAAATTGTACATTTTATAAATCACTCATTTGTATACTAATGAATGTCTGTGGCAGCTTCAGAATGTTGTACTGAATAACTAAAATGAAACATCCACCTAACACTTTTACAAAAAGGATTGAGAGACCTGGCAATGCTTGTACAATGACTTTTGGGTTCCAACAGAGGGAAGAGCACCCACAAGCAGCAAATGTCCCTCACCACACTAGTCAATGATCTGTTGTGCAAAGAATGGTCTCAATGTCTACATAAAAACATCCTGAACCCAAAAAGTGATAGAGCAGTGTTTGTCAACTTTTTGGGACCAGAGCCCAGTAAATTCTTCCAAAACCTTCCATGCTCAGCTTTAAAAACTACACAATAAACGTATGGGAATGCAAAATTAATTGAAAAATGTATTAAAAGCTGGAAGACTCTGGATGGGGCTGGGTGTCACTCTGGGGAGGGAGTTACAGGACTCTGCAGCAGGCTTGATAGTCTTGTAATTAGGTTTTTGGAGGAAGCTGGGGATCACTGTTGGAGGTTTGGGGGTGCTATGGAGCACTAGAGGCCCTTCAGCATGCTGGGGAGCACAGTGGGACACTGTTGGATGTTTGGGGGCAATATGGAGAATGGTAGGCTCTGCAGCATACTGGGGAACACTGTGGGATGCAGTTGGAGGTTTGATGGCGCAAGGGAGAACTAGAGGCTTTGCAGCATGCTGGGGGGCACTGTGGGACACTGTTGGAGGTTTTGGGACACTATGGAAAACTGGAGGCTCTGTAGCATGCTGGGGGGCACTGGGGGACATTGTTGGTGGTTTGGGAGCAATATGGAGAAATGGAGACTCTGGAACATGTTAGGGGGCACTGTGGCACACTGCTGGAAGTTATATGGGACCATGAAGACCTAGAGGCTCTGCAGCATGCTGGGGAGCACTGTGGGACACTGTTACAGGTTTGGTGGCACTATGAAGAACTAGAGGCTCTGCAACATGCTGGGGAGCACTGTGGGACTCTGCTGGAGGTTTGGGGACAATATGGAGAACTATAGGCTCTGAAGCACGCTGAGGAACACTATGGGACACTGTTGGAGGTTTGGTGGCATTATGTAGAACTGGAGGCTCTACAACATGCTAGGGAGTACTGTTGAAGGTTTGGGGCAATATGGAGAACTGGGGACTCAGTGGCATGCTGGGGAGTACTGTGGTAGGCAAGGTGGCACAGTGGAGGCTGAGGGCTCTCAGGGAGCCTGGGGGCATTGTGGGGCACTATGGAAGCTGGAAGGGCTCTGCTGCTGGCTGTAGACCATGGACAAGGGGCCACGGCTCAGTGGTTGAAAACCATTGTTATAAAGAACATTTGGGAATGCTAATTGTGCCTAACCAGTACAGTTAACATGGTACATTCTGAATTCCACCAGAATAATAGCATTTGCTGTGCCTAGGCACTCCAATAACTTGAGCCTCAAAAGCTTTATATCTGCATATACTTTTATCTGCATTACTTCATTTAACGCACTGTTGCTGCTCATTACTAACACTTGCTAACAATCAGTCACATAGACCGGGTGTCTATCCAAGTAAGCAAATATAGTGTCCTCCTAATTAGCTAGGGGGAGCTAGAGTCCTGTTAGATAGAGAGGAGGACTGAGTAGCAGCTTGCGTGTAATAGCCAGAAGGTCAAATTGTAATCAGGAGCTGAGAGGTTCAATGCCTCTGGAATTTCACCCTGCTCTAGGGCTTTGAAAGAAGGCCTAGAGGCAGCGGGTGGATCTCAGGAGTGACTGGCTTGCACTCTTGAGGGATCCAAGCCAATCCCCAACAGAAGGCTTGGCAAGGGGCTGGGACACCCTTAAAAGTGTTGGAGCCTGCTCAGCTAGGGAGAGTTTGGGTGGAAGACAGTGAGAAAGATGTGAGGCTGAAGGCAGGAGGCTGCAAAAGGCCCAGAGATGGGGCCTACGTGCAGACCTGGAGCTGTAAAGGAGGAAAACTAAGAGTTTCACTGTCCCCACCTGTTTAGCAGGGAAGGAGCAGCACAGCTGATAAGCCTGGTAGCAGCCACCAGCGATACAGGAGAGGATATGAGTGAGTACCCTTGCACCCCCTGGTCATAGTTACATAGTTAGATAGTGTCAGGAATGGAGTCACTGCTGGTGATGCTGGGGCTCACCTGCCGTGTGGGCTGCAGTACCGGTGCTTGCCAGCAGGTGCTTTCAGCAGCCAGGATCTCACCCTGCAATCAAGCCATCACCTGAGGCTGATTGCAGGAGGTGTATTTAAGCAGGACCAGGCCTACAATCAGTGCCTTAGTGTTTTGTTTCCCATGAGCCCCTGTACCTGTCTGCTGCCTGCCTGTTTCCTCTGCTTGACTCTGTCACTGATCGAACTTCGCCTGCACTGACCCCAGCTATTCCTGACCTTTCTCCTGCCTGCTCCTGTTGTACCTTATCTGCCCGATTGTTCCTGACCCGGCCTGCCTGACCACTCTACCTCTCCAGCCCTGACTGCGCCTGTCTGTGTTCCTGAACATACTGACATTAGTTGGAGGTTTGGTTTTATACTGTGCGTTTGTATACTCATGTAGTTCTTAATAAATTATATTCTTATTTCATCACTCCTGAAGCCTGCCATTCCCTGTGTCAGTCCACACACCTCTGGTCATACCTGGATCCCTGACAGATAGTTAGTCTGGCTGAAAAAAGACAGATAGGGGAAGGAGCATTCTGGTGGGAAACCAGATTTGCTGCCTATTTGGGACTGTCCACTTTAAAAGTAACAGGCACAGATATCAGAGATACCTCCAGATTGCTGGGTGAAGAAGAGGAGTTAATCTAGGGTCTGGAATGGTACATTAAGGAGATGCTGGCTAGATTTCCAACAGACAATGGAGGCTTGTAAATAGTTCCCAGAAGTTGTCCTCAGTTCATCCATTTCCTTGGGCATCCTTTACACCCCTAACATATATCCCAGTTCAAATACCGTGAATAAAACAACAAAACGAAAGTTGAAGGACTGATCTCTGACTCTGGAAAAAAACCTGTGTGAAGATGCGTGTTGCCTGGCTGTGCAGGAATATAGGGTGGCCCAAATCTTCTAGTGACTCGCAAGGGGGTAGTGCTGCATGACTACTCCTTAAAGTGGGTGTAAACCTCAGACATGAAATATGAACAAAACCTATCCCTCTATAGTATGTACTTGTCTCAATCCATTTCTGTCTGCTGCCTCCTTCCTCTGCTATCTGCATTCGTGACTTCTGACAGGTTCTCTTGACACCAAGATTAAAAAAGGTGACAGGGGAGGGAGCTCCAACACACAGCTTGTGATTGACAGCCTCCGCTCTGTTCCTGTGTGCTGTGTGGAGGGGGGTGTGTCCCTTCCCTCCAATCAGTTCTCACTGATTTCAGCAGAGTTTAACTTCAGCTTCCAGCCCCCTGCTTTCTGAAAGCTCAAACAAGCTGTATAAATTCAGCATTTTGAAAAGGATGTAGAAAAGAGAGGGCTGCAGATAAACATGTACAACTTATGTTGCAGGAATTGTTTCATTTTTGTGGATCTTTAAATTAGATGTAAATCCTAACTGAATGACATTTGGTTTTCTTTGTTCACTGCATCATAAACAACGGCCTTGCTCTTTTCCCCATAAAATACGGATTTCTCCTTTTTACTCATTCATCGATGAGTCTTAGAGATACTGAGCTCCAATTGCCTTTTTCAGCCACTTCCTGTCTACATGTACACATTCGGGGTTGCTTGCACGTCATTACCCTGGGCTGGCTTTCTGACAGTGATCACGGTAGACCATACCTGCACCAAGTGTGTCTGTGTGACCACTTGCATTCTCCACCAGGGGTGCATGTGACAAGGTGACACCACAGGAGCACAGCTGGGACACTGGTGTCACCCTTGCAACAGGAAGTGCTTGAAGGAATGGAATGAACCACCACTGCCACTATCAGGAAGGCGATGCTGGAGTGAGTGTGTACGGTGAGGTAATGGCTGAAAAGGCTTTAATGTGACCACCTGCATTCTCCACCAGGGGTGCATGTGACAAGGTGACACCACAGGAGCACAGCTGAGACACTGGTGTCACCCTTGCAACAGGAAGTGCCTGAAGGAATGGAATGGGCCATGGGCCACCAGGAAGGCGATGCTGGAGTGAGTGTGTACGGTTAGGTAATGGCTGAAAAGGCTTTAATGCGACCACCTGCATTCTCCACCAGGGGTGCATGTGACAAGGTGACACCACAGGAGCACAGCTGGGACACTGGTGTCACCCTTGCAACAGGAAGTGCTTGAAGGAATGGAATGAGCCACCACTGCCACTATCAGGAAGGCAATGCTGGAGTGAGTGTGTACGGTGAGGTAATGGCTGAAAAGGCTTTAATGTGACCACTTGCATTCTCCACCAGGGGTGCATGTGACAAGGTGACACCACAGGAGCACAGCTGGGACACTGGTGTCACCCTTGCAACAAGAAGTGCCTGAAGGAATGGAATGGGCCATGGGCCACCAGGAAGGCGATGCTGGAGTGAGTGTGTACGGTGAGGTAATGGCTGAAAAGGCTTTAATGTGACCACTTGCATTCTCCACCAGGGGTGCATGTGACAAGGTGACACCACAGGAGCACAGCTGGGACACTGGTGTCACCCTTGCAACAGGAAGTACTTGAAGGAATGGAATGGGCCATGGGCCACCAGGAAGGAGATGCTGGAGTGAGTACAGAGAGTTAATGGCTGAAAAGGCTTTTAATATGCCTTAACCTGAGAATGTTTTGTGACTGTGAATATTCCCCTAGTCAACTCATCAACGAGACAAAGGATTCTGGCACCGGCTCATACGTCCATACAAGTCTTCTGGTAAAGATGCCGGTTGGTGGGTTGGGGCCTGTACTGAGATAGTAGAGCTGTGCCGGTGCCTGCTTGATTTGACATTTCTCTTCTATCCCTGGGCCATTTACAAGGCTCAGAGCGGCTCTTCTAGTCCGAGATATACTTCTGCCAGTCCCCCGTGTTTGCTCAGCCTCTCTCCCCTATGAATAAGAATTGGGCTTGCCTAATCCGCAGTTCATTTTGTCTCCCGACAGCTAGGTTTAACATTCACCCCGGAAAATGTTACACTTTGCCGTACGGTAAAGTAGCAATCTCAGCCGTGTTTACCCAAAGGATCAAGCTTTCCGCCCGGCAAATACCACGCTGATAGCACTCCATAAAATTAACCCTTCTCCTCCCTTAGATGACATTGGGAATATAATGGATATAGATACACACAGATTACCTATATTCAATTATATGTATGAATAATATTATTGTATCATTTCATAATGATTATTAATACAATGTTGATAATTAATAACTTTAATAATTAATAATACTAATTAAAATGAATATATTAGTCAAAAGACAAGGCAGACTTTACAGACTGAAATTTGAACTCAGTGATGAGGTTTATTAGAACCGTCTGACGAGGCACAAGCTTGTCTTCTTCATATATATATTACAGTACACAAATATTTATTTATTGCATATATATATATATTTATATGTACTGTATTATAACTATATACAGTGTGTGTGTGTGTGTATATATATATACAGGTGAAACTCGAAAAATTAGAATATCTGCAAAAGTTCATTTATTTCAGTGATGCAACTTAAAAGGTGAAACTAATATATGAGATAAAGCAAGATAGTTCAAGCCGTGATTTGTCATCATTGTGATGATTATGGCTTACAGCTCATGAAAACCCCAAATCCACAATCTCAGAAAATGAGAATATTCCATGCAATCAATAAAACAAGGATTGTACATAGAAAAGTAGAAGCATGCATATGTACTCAGTACTTGGTTTGGGCCCCTTTTGCAGCAATTACTGCCTCAATGTGGTGTGGCATGGAAGCTATCAGCCTGTGGCACTGCTGAGGTGTTATGGAAGACCAGGATGCTTCAATAGCGGCCTTCAGCTCTTCTGCATTGTTCGGTCTCATGTCTCTCATCTTTCTCTTGGAAATGCCCCATAGATTCTCTATGGGGTTCAGGTCAGGCGAGTTTGCTGGCCAATCAAGCACAGTAATCCCACGGTCATTGAACCAGGTTTTGGTGCTTTTGGCAGTGTGGGCGGTGCCAAGTCCTGCTGGAAAATGAAGTCAGCATCCCCATAAAGCTCGTCTGTGGAAGGAAGCATGAAGTGCTCCAAAATCTCCTGGTAGACGGCTGCGTTGACCCTGGACTTAATGAAGCACAGTGGACCAACACCAGCAGATGACATGTCTCCCCAAATCAACACAGACTGTGGAAACGTCACACTGGACTTCAAGCATCTTGCAGTGTGTGCCTCTCCATTCTTCCTCCATACTCGGGGTCCTTGTGCCTCTCCATTCTTCCTCCATACTCGGGGTCCTTGGGCCTCTCCATTCTTCCTCCATACTCGGGGTCCTTGGGCCTCTCCATTCTTCCTCCATACTCGGGGTCCTTGGGCCTCTCCATTCTTCCTCCATACTCGGGGTCTTTGGGCCTCTCCATTCTTCCTCCATACTCGGGGTCCTTGGGCCTCTCCCTTCTTCCTCCATACTCGGGGTCCTTGGGCCTCTCCATTCTTCCTCCATACTCGGGGTCCTTGGGCCTCTCCATTCTTCCTCCATACTCGGGGTCCTTGGGCCTCTCCATTCTTCCTCCATACTCGGGGTCCTTGGGCCTCTCCATTCTTCCTCCATACTCGGGGTCCTTGGGCCTCTCCCTTCTTCCTCCATACTCGGGGTCCTTGGGCCTCTCCATTCTTCCTCCATACTCGGGGTCTTTGGGCCTCTCCATTCTTCCTCCATACTCTGGGTCCTTGGTTTCCAAATGAGATGCAAAAGTTGCTCTCATCAGAAAAGAGGACTTTGGAGGAGGAGCAACAGACCAGGTCTGTTTTCTTTAGCCCAGGTAAGATGCTTCTGACATTGTTTGTTGTTCAGGAGCGGCTTGACAAGAGGAATACAACATTTGAAGCCCATGTCCAGGATCTGTCTGTGTGTGGTGGCTCTTGATGCACTGACTCCAGCCTCAGTCCACTCCTTGTGAAAGTCCCCAACACTTTTGAATGGCCTTTTCCTGACAATCCTCTCCAGGCTGCGGTCATCCCTGCTGCTTGTGCACCTTTTTCTTCCACACTTTTCCCTTCCACATAACTTTCTATTAATGTGCTTTGATACAGCACTTTGGGAACATCCAACTTCTTTTGCAATTACCTTTTGAGGCTTTCCCTCCTTATGGAGGGTGTCAATGATGGTGTCAGGTCAGCAGTCTTTCCCATGATTGCGATTCCTACTGAACCAGACTGAGAGACCATTTAAAGGCTCAGGAACCCTTTGCAGGTGTTATGGCTTAATTATCTGATTAGAGTGGGACACTTTGAGCCGAGAATATTGCACCTTTTCACAATATTCTCATTTTCTGAGATTGTGGATTTGGGGTTTTCATGAGCTGTAAGCCATAATCATCACAATGATGACAAATCACGGCTTGAACTATCTTGCTTTGCATGTAATGAGTCTATCTCATATATTAGTTTCACCTTTTAAGTTGCATTACTGAAATAAATGAACTTTTGCACGATATTCTAATTTTTTGAGTTTCACCTGTATATATATATATATCTTTATTTATTGCATATATATATATATATACAATAAATATATATTTATACACACACACTGTATATATTTACAACATAGTGCATATAAATATATATATATATATATATATATATATATATATACACTGTAGATTTATATATTAGGGGTGCATCAAAATGAGAATTCCAGTGCCGAAACTGAAACCGAAACAAACTGTTTCATGCAATTAACGTGGCTGGCATTTTTGCATTGAAGTCCCTAGGACACGATTTTGCATTGACGTCAATAGGATGCAATTTTGCATTGAAGTCACTAGGGGGGCGTTTTTGCATTGAAGTCTAAGGGATACGACTTTGCTTTCAAGTCTATGGGATCTGACTTTGCACTAAAGTCTATGGGATGCAACTTTGCATTAAAGTCTATGGGATGTGAATTTGTACTAAAGTCTATGGGATGGGACTTTGCATTAAAGTCTATGGGATACAACTTTATATTAAAGTCTATGGGACTTGACTTTGTATTAAAGTCTGTGGGACGCAACTTTATAATAAAGTCTATGGGACGCGACTTTGTATTAAAGTCTATGGGACGCAACTTTGTATTAAACTTTATGGGACTCGATTTTGTATTAAAGTCTATGGGACACCACTTTGTGAGTTGTCTTAACACATTTCTTTTATAATAAAAACAGAGAAGCCATTATCGGAACCTTTTTTCCTATCAGAAAAATAATGATAACACTATTTGGCCGATACGTTTCATCCACCGATATATAGACATATATATACTGTGTGTGTGTATATATATATATATATATATATATATATATATAATGTATTAAATATATCTAAATCCAATCAATTAACATCTCAGTATACACAAAAACAACATTGTTAAACCCCCATTAAACTTTTTGATTAACCACTTCCTCTCAAGAGCATTTTCATTTTTTTTTTCATTTTTTGGGGCTATTAAATGACCTCCCCCCAGGACATTATACATTTTCTGAATGCAGAGGCGTTGTAAAATAAAAAGACGGTGGCTGAAATTTTTTATATTGCAAGATATAAAAACTCAAAACTGTGTATAAATTACGCCACTCACATTTATCGATAGCTGACGCTTGATTGCTTTACAGCTCATTGTTTCAGAGTTCATTGCACACCAGGGACCTAGAAATATTTTCTGTCACTCTGGCATACAAGGGGGTATATCATTCATGTGTGCCACAATTGTTTACATACATACTTTTAAGTGTATATTGATTGGTTTGCATGTAAGTTATAGTGTCTACAAACGATGGGATATATCAGTGGTCTCCAAACTGCGGCTCTTTGCTTGCTTTATCTAGCCTTTGAGACTTTATTCCCCCCAGTACCTGCCACTGACACCAACAATGAGGCACTATTCCTCCCACCAACACCAATGATGGGGCGCTAGTTCTCCAACTGATACCAAAAATAGGGCACTATTCCTGTCATTGTCATCAATGATGGGGCACTATTCCTGTCATTGACATCAATGATGGGGCACTATTCCTGTCATTGACACCAATGATGGGGCACTATTCCTCCCACTGACACCAATGATGGGACACTATTCCTCCCACTGATACCAATGATGGGGCACTATTCCTCCCACTGACACCAATGATGGGACACTATTCTTCCCACTGACACCAATGATGGGACACTATTCCTCCCTCTGATACCAATGATGGGGCACTATTCCTCCCACTGATACCAATGATGGTGCACTATTCCTCCCTCTGACATCAATGATGGGGCACTATTCCTCCCACTGACACCAACAAAGGGGCACTATTTCTGCCATTGACACCAATGATGGGACACTATTCCTACCACTGACACTGACAATGGGGCACTATTCCTTTCACTTACACCAATGATGGGGCACTATTCCTCCCACTGATACCAATGATGGGGCACTATTCCTCCCACTGATACCAATGATGGGGCACTATTCCTCCCACTGATACCAATGATGGGGCACTATTCCTCCCACTAACACCAACAATGGGGTGCTATTTCTGCCATTAACACCAATGATGGGACACTTTTCCTTCCACTGACAATGGGTCACTATTTCTCCCACTGCTACCAATTATGGGACACTATTCCTCCCACTGACAGCAATGATGGGGCACTATTCCTCCCACTGATATCAATGATGGGGCACTATTCCTCCCACTGACGCCAATAAATGGGAACTATTACTCCCACTGACACCAATGATGGGGCACTATTCCGCCCACTAATACGAATGATGGGGCACTATTCCTCCCACTGATACCAATGATGGGGCACTATTCCTCCTACTGATACCAATGATGGGGCACTATTCCTCCCACCGATACCAATGATGGTGTACTATTCCTCCCACTGACACCAATGATGGGGCACTATTCCTCCCACTGATACCAATGATGGGGCACTATTCCTTCCACTGACACCAATGATGGGGCACTATTCCTCCCACTGATACCAATGATGGGGCACTATTCCTCCCACTGACACCAATAAATGGGAACTATTACTCCCACTGACACCAATGATGGGGCACTATTCCTCCCACTGATACCAATGATGGGGCACTATTCCTCCCACCGATACCAATGATGGTGTACTATTCCTCCCACTGACACCAATGATGGGGCACTATTCCTCCCACTGACACCAATGATGGGGCACTATTCCTCCCACTGACACCAATGATGGGGCACTATTCCTCCCACTGATACCAATGATGGGGCACGATTCCTCCCACTGACACCAATGATGGGGCACTATTCCTCCCACTGATACCAATGATGGGACACTATTCCTCCCACTGACACCAATGATGGGGCACTATTCCTCCCACTGATACCAATGATGGGGCACTATTCCTCCCACTGACACCAATGATGGGGCACTATTCCTCCCACTGATACCAATGATGGGGCACTATTCCTCCCACTGACACCAATGATGGGGCACTATTCCTCCCACTGATACCAATGATGGGGCACTATTCCTCCCACTGACACCAATGATGGGGCACTATTCCTTCCACTGATACCAATGATGGGGCACTATTCCTCCCACCAGGACATTTTCTACTCCTGCTGGCTATAGTCCAGCCCCTATAAATTTTGAGGGACAGTAAACTGGCTCTTTGTTTAAAATTTTTGGAGACCCCTGGTATATATACTGGAATTTTTTTTTTATATACTACTAATGGCGGTGATCAGCGACTTATAATGGGACTGCGGGAGTGCAGTGGGCAATGTGACACTAACTGACACTGACATCGCCGGTGACAATAATACAGTGATCAGTGATAATACTATACACTATCACTGTACTAAAGGCACTGGCTGGAAAGGGGTTAACATCTAGGGTGATGAAGAGGTTAAATGTGTGCCTATGTGTAATGTGTGTAAAGTGTGCTGCTTTTACTAAACAATCTCTAAGTTTCTCATCCCTGGTGAGAAACATACAAATTGCCCCCTCTGTGCTGTTTACCAACACAGGGCTCTGGGCTGTGATTGGGCACAGCCAATCAGCAGGTCCCGGCCGTGAATCATTGGCCAGGACTTGGTGACAGCGGGTGCTGGCTGGGGGGCGCGTAAATGCGTCCAAAACCCAGAAGCAGTTCTGGGACAAGGTCATCTAGCGCCCAGGGCAAAGATGCCAAATGCCCCCCCCAAATTGTACGTTCAATATATGGCAGCAAAAATCCCTCCCCCCCAAAAAAAATTCAAGCAATAATCTTCACACTTACCCTTAAGCATAATTCCCTTTGCACATTTTTGCTCCCTCCCCAAATCCCTCCTCCCAGCACAAATCCTCTACCCCTCAAATTTCTCCTCTGAGCATAAATCCTCCCCACCCCCTCCAAATCCCCCTCTCCCAGAACAAATCCCCCCCAAAATCCCCTCTCCTAGAGCTAATCCACCCACCCTCCAACCCCCCCAAAATTTCCTCTCCTAGCACAATTCCTCACAATCATCCCCAATAGCACAAATTCCCCCCCAAATACCCCTTTCAAACAGAAATCCACTCTCCTCCCCCCAAATCACCCCTTCTAGCACAAACCCCCAAATCCCTACCACGCCCAGGGCAGCCGCCCCTCCTGCCCGCCCCCTTTCCCGGCCCTGCCCAGAAGTAGGCAGCATCACACACATACGTCAGTTTGCCTACAGCGGTACATTGCGGGTGGATGTAAAGTGGAGATACACATATATATATACAGTATATATATACACTATATTACCAGAAGTATTGAGCTGCCGGCCTTTCCACGCACATGACCTTTAATGTCCTCCCAGTCTTAGTCCGTAGGGTTCAGTATTGAGTTGGCCCCGCCCTTTGCAGCTATAACAGCTTCAACTCTTCTGGGAAGGCCGTCCACAAGGTTTAGGAGGGTGTCTATGGGAAGGTTGGACCATTCTTCCAGAAGCACATTTGTGAGGTCAGGCACTGATGTCGGGGGAGGAGGCCTGGCTCGCAGTCTCCGCTCTAATTCATCCCAAAGGTGTTCTATGGGGTTGAGGTCAGGACTCTGTGCAGGCCAGTCAAGTTCCTCCACCCCAAACTGGCTCCTCCATGTCTTTATGGACCTTGCTTTGTGCCCTGGTGTGCACTCATGTTGGAAGAGGAAGGGGCCATCCCCAAACTCTTCCCACAAAGTTGGGAGCATGAAATTGTCCAAAATGTCTTGATATGCTGACACCTTAAGAGTTCCCTTCACTGGAACTAGGGGGCCAAGCCCAACCCCTGAAAAATAACCCCACACCATAATCCCCCCTCCACTAAACTTTACACTTGGCACAATGCAGTCAGGCAAGTACCATTCTCCGGGCAACCGCCAAACCCAGACATGTCCATGTCCATGCCAGACAGTGAAGCATGATTGGTCCCCCCAGAGAACATGTCTCCACTGCTCTAGAGTCCAGTGGCAGCGTGCTTTACACCACGGCATCCACTTTGCATTGCACTTGGTGATGTAAGGCTTGGATGCAGCTGCTGGGCCAAGGAAACCCATTCCGTGAAGCTCTCTACGCACTGTTGTTGTGCTCATCTGAAGGCCACACCAAGTTTGGAGGTCTTTAGCTATTGACTCTGCAGACGGTTGGTGATTTCTGCGCACTGTGCGCTTCAGCATGCGCTGACCCCGCTCTGACATGTGACGTGGCCTACCACTTGGTGGCTGAGTTGCTGTTGTTCCCAGTTGCTTCCACTTTGTTATAATCCCACTAACAGTTGACCGTGGAATATTTAGTAGCCAGGAAATGTCACGGATGGACTTATTGCACAGGTGACAACCTATCACGGGACCACGCTTGGAGTCACTGAGCTCCTGAGAGCGACCCATTCTTTCACCAATGTTTGTAGAAGCAGCCTGCATGCCTAGGGGCTTGATTGTATACACCTGTGTCCATGGAGGGGATTGGAACACCTGAATCACATGATGTGGAAGGCTGGCCCAATAGTTTTGGCAATATTGTGTGTGTGTGTATATATATATATATATATACACACTGTATATATATATATATATATATATATATATATATATACACACATACACACACACACAGCATATGGGCAGCACAGTGGTAAATGGTTAGCACTTCCACCTGGCAGTACTAGGGTCGTTCGTTTGAATCCCAACCATGGCACCACCTGCCTGGAGTTTGCATGTTCTCCCTGTGCCTGCGTGGGTTTCCTCTGGGTACTTCAGTTTCCTCCCACAATCCATAGACATGCTGGTAGGTTAACTGGCTCCTGTCTAAATTGTCCCTAGTATGTGTATGTATGAATGTGAGTTAGGGACCTTAGATTGTACACCCCTTGAGGGTTAGGGACTGATGTGAATGTACAATATATATGTAAAGTGCTGCGTAAATTGACGGCGCTATATAAGTACCTGAAATAAATAAATATATATACTAACAAGTTTGTCTAAGAATCTGAGCATATTGGGCCCCCCGGCCTCTGTGATATGGACATTTGCTTGGAAATGGCCAGCCAATCCCCCATTCTTCTTCTTGCAGTGATCAATATCAGCACCAGCTATTCCCATTCCATTCAGTCTGATACATACTGGAGTGTAGACGCCTGTCGGTTTATTGGGAGAATAATGATGTGTATCCATCACCCACTTCCCACCCCCACCTCCTTCTCTGATCGCCATCAGCAGAGGACAGCATGTCAGTACAAGGTCACCCGGGGCGTGATCCGCTACCACAAACTCAGATCAGCAACATCATAACAGGGGATTTCAATGATAAACTCCATCTGGAATAATCAATGAACATCCCTGATGTGTGTACATCCGCCATCACCATTGTATTCCATGCATCATACTACACCAACATTTATAGGTGACGTTGATCCAGGGAACATCCGATTGCCTCTCGGGGGATCAGGAAGGAATTTGTTTCCCTGCAGGAGCAAATTGGATCATGCTTTGCTGGGTTTTTTGCCTTCCTCTGGATCAACTGTGGGTATAGGATTATATATATATATATATATATATATATATATATATATATATATATATATATTTTTTTTTTTTTTTTTTTTAATGGTTGAACTGGATGGACTTTTGTCTTTTTTCAGCCAGACTAACTATGAGACTCAGAACAATTCCTTGTCTATCCCTGGTATGGTACAAACTCTCCATCCATGAGGTCAATAGGTATCACAGTCGAATCTAAGGGGCCTATTTATAGAGGGATTTTTAGATTGGACAGATTAACCATTTTAATGGCTTGCAAGATTTATAAAAGTTCAATAATAATTTCAATATCATAACAAGTAAAAAGAAATACCTATATAAAATTACTAATGTCCATAAAGAAATTAATATGCAAAAATTATAAGGTGTCAGTCTGTGCAGATCTGGGTGAGAGATAACAGTAGAATCCAAATAATGGTGCTCCAAAAAGTGTGGTAGAATTACGCACTCACCAGATGCGTAACGTAAATATGCATTGTATAAATATGTAGAGGTCCCCTTTAGGAATTGGATAAGGTCCTACTCCAGGATGATCCTCCTTCTAGGTATGGTGGTGCTGTCAGGGGTTCACAGGAAGATACAGGATCCCTTAAAGGGATCTCTGGTTAGTTGGATCCTGTATACTACAAAATCCTCCCACAAATGCGGGCCAGTGATTGCAAACAAGATTTGGTAATTTGTACACACAGAAAAAGTATTCTTCCTAACAGATTTATTCAAGACCGTGTTGTAAAAATGAATACACCCCAATGAAAGTCTTATGCAGGCCATAGATGGGGAGAAAACCGGCCAATTTTTCTTTAAAAAACCGAAAAATCGGTCGTTCAAGCGGCCAACGTTACCAGGAACGGTAAAAAAAATTGGCCGATTTTCATCCCGTCTACAGCCAGCAAAAAGTGTCCCTGCAGAGAGCTCCGCTATTTCTTTGACAGTACCTTGACAGTTATAGCGGTTGCAACAATGTATCTATTTGTATCCATTTTGGATACAGATGTTTTTATTCGGAAACAAATAGATACAATGTTGCAACCACTATAAATGTCAAGGAACTGTCAAAGAAATAGCGGAGCTCTTTGCAGGGACACTTTTTGCCGGACTGGAATTCCTCTTCTTCTTCATCCTCTTCTTCTTCTTCCTCTTCTTCTTCTTCATCCTCTTCTTCTTCTTCATCCTTTTCTTCATCTTCTTCATCTTCCTCTTCTTCATCTTCCTCTTCTTCATCCTCTTCTTCTTCTCCTTCCTCTTCTTCTTCTTCCTCTTCTTCTTCTTCTTCTTCATCCTCTTCTTCACTTCTTCATCCTCTTCTTCTTCATCCTCTTCTTCTTCTTCTTCTTCCTCTTCTTCTTCTTCCTCTTCTTCTGCATCCTCTTCTTCTTCTTCATCCTCTTCTTCTTCATCCTCTTCTTCTTTTTGTCTTCCTCTTGCAGGTCACTGCTCATGCGCAGATTTTTTTATCGGTAAAAAGATCGGACGATTTGCCCATAATTGCCGCGAAAATTGGCCGATCGGCAAAATCGGCCGATTTTTTTCCAACTTTACAGTTAAAAAAAACATCTGCCAAAATACCGAAAAACGGCCGAACAATTAGCCCACTAACGATCCGAAAATCAGCCGATTTTATTTTCGGCCGAAAAATCGGCCGATTTTCAACCCATCTATGGCCTGCATAGGAGCAAAGATACATTATTGACAACCAAATTTTAATGAACAAGAATTCAGCTCCAGGCGATTCTAATTATTCATTAAACAGGCGTCCAGCAGACAGGTGATTATAAAAGGGCGTTACTTAATGAAGAAAACCCCTCCCCATTTCATGCTGTCAGCAATGGCACCACATGGAAGAGAAATGTCATAAGGCCTGAGAAAGAAAATAATTTCTTTACGCAAGAAAGGTGAAGGCTACAAGAAGATCAGCAAAGCTTTACTTATCAGTCAGAATACTGGAGCAAAAGTGATACAAAAATTTAATAAAGATGGAACTGCAACCTTCTCACAGAGATGTCCAGGCCGTCCACGGAAGTTAACACCTTGACAGGAGTGTGTTCTGATCGACAGGGTTGAAGAAAAGCGTCATGCAAGTTCACTGCAGTTAGCTATAGAAGTAGAAAGCTAAACTGGTATGATTGTTTTCCATGACACAATACGGCGTACACTGCAGAGGAATGACATGCATGGGTGTTGTCCACGAAGGAAGCCTCTCCTAAAGCCCATGCACAAAAAGCCCGACTAGAATTTGCCAGGGCCCGTGCTGAAAAAGAAGAAGACTACTGGGACTCTGTACTCTGGAGTGATGAGACCAAGATAAATGTTTTTGGAACTGATGACTTCAAAACTGTATGGTGTCACAAAGGTGAGGAGTACAAAGCTAAATGCATGGTGCCTACTGTGGAATATGGTGGTGGCAGTGTCCTTCTGTGGGGCTGCATGAGTGCTGCTGGTGTCAGGAAGCTGCATTTCATTGATGGTGTCATGAATTCACAGATGTACTGCTCTATATTGAGAGAGAAGATGCAGCCATCACTCTGTGACCTTGGTCGTCACTTTTCAAACATGACAATGGTCATCACCTCTAAGGCCACTGTTGCATTTCTGAAGAAGAACCGGGTGAAAGTGATTCAGTGGCCAAGTATGTCTCCTGATCTGAAGCCAATCGAACACCTATGAGGAATTCTGAAGAGACAAGCTGAGCATCACTCTTCATCCAGCATCCAGGCTCTAAAAGTGGTCGTTCTTGAAGAATGGAAAAAGATCGATGTTGCAATATGTCACCAACTTGTTCATTCCATGCTTAGAAGACTTGGTGCTGTCCTTACAAATCATGGAGGTCATACAAAATACTAGATGGAGGAGTTTTTGTTGTGGGGTGGATTCATTTTTGCATCAACTAATTTGAGTAAAACTGAAGATTTTGTCATCTAAGTTATATTATTCACCGTACTTTCATGTAATGAGTGAAACAAATGTTCTATAAAACTCTGTTTTGTCAAAAGTTTGTTCTTGTGTTCAGACACACCTCCAAATCTTTGGGTTACAATCTTTGCAATTATAGGCAAGCGGTTGCAAATAGCTGTCAGCCTCCCATTGTTTTCAATGGGGTTTCTGTTCACAACTATTCACAGGGAACCCCTGCTGGGTGTCCCAAATATAATAACTAGCGACTCCATTTGCAAGCGTGACACATATACTATATTGCCAAAAGTATTGGGACCCCCCGCAAATCATTGGATTCAGGTGTTCCAATCCCCTCCATGGACACAGGTGTATACAATCAAGCCGCTAGGCATGCAGACTGCTTCTACAAACATTGGTGAAAGAATGGGTCGCTCTCAGGAGCTCAGTGACTCCAAGCGTGGTCCTGTGATAGGTGGCCACCTGGGCAATAAGTCCATCCGTGACATTTCCTGGCTACTAAATATTCCACAGTCAACTGTTAGTGGGATTATAACAAAGTGGAAGCAACTGGGAACAACAGCCACTCAGCCGTGGTAGGCCACGTCACATGACAGAGCGGGGTCAGCGCATGTTGAAACGCACAGTGCACAGAAGTCACCAACTGTCTGCAGAGTCAATAGCTAAAGACCTCCAAACTTGGTGTGGCCTTCAGATGAGCCCAACAGCAGTGAGTAGAGAGCTTCATGGAATGGGTTTCCATGGCTGAGCAGCTGCATCCAAGTCTTACATCACCAAGTGCACTGCAAAGCGTCGGATGCCGTGGTGTTAAGCACGCCGCCACTGGACTCTAGAGCAGTGGAGACGTGTTCTCTGGAGTGACCAATCACGTTTCTCTGTTTGGCAATCCGATGGACGTGTCTGGGTTTGGTGGTTGCCAGGAGAACAGTACTTGCCTGACTGCATTGTGCCAAGTGTAAAGTTTAGTGAAGGGGGGATTATGGTGTGGGGTTGTTTCTCAGAGGCTGGGCTTGGCCCCCTAGTTCCAGTGAAGGGAACTCTTAAGGCATCAGCAAACCAAAACATTTTGAAAAATGTCATGCTCCCAACTTTGTGGGAAGTTTAGGGATGGCCCCTTCCTGTTCCAACATGACTGCACACCAGGGCACAAAGCAAGGTCCATAAAGACATGGATGAGCGAGTTTGGGGTAGCGGAACTTGACTGGCCTGGACAGAGTCCTGACCTCAACCCAATAGAACACTTTTGGGATGAATTATAGCAGGGACTGCAAGCCAGGCCTTCTCTATCCATCTTAGATTGTCAGCTCCAAGGAGCTCCTAACCCTCTTGTATTGAACTGTATTGTTGCTGTATTGTCTCCCTTTACATTGTAAAGCGCTGAGCAAACTGTTGGCGCCATAAATCCTGTATAATAATAATATATCTTCCTATCAACTCTGACCAGCTTCCCTGTCTTTGCTGAAGAAAAGCATCCCCATAACATGATGCTGCCACCACCATGTTTCACGGTGGGGATGGTGTGTTCAGGGTGATGTGCAGTGTTTGTTTTCTGCCACACATAGCGTTTTGCCTTTAGGCCAAAAACATCAATTTTGACCAGAGCCCCTTCTTCCACATGTTTGCTGTGTCCCCCACATGGCTTCTCACAAACTGCAAACGGGACTTCTTATGGCTTTCTTTCAACAATGGCTTTCTTTTTTCCACTCTTCCATAAAGGCCAGATTGGTGGAGTGCACGACTAATAGTTGTCCTGTGGACAGATTCTCCCACCTGAGCTGTGGATCTCTAGCTCCTCCAGAGTTCCCATGGCCCTCTTGGCTGCTTCTCTGATGAATGCTCTCCTTGCCCGGCCTGTCAGTTTAGGTGGACGGCCATGTCTTGGTAGGTTTGCAGTTGTGTCATACTCTTTCCATTTTCGGGTGATGGATTGAACAGTGCTCCGTGAGATGGTCAAAGCCTGGGATATTTTTTTATAGCCTAACTCTGCTTTAAATTTCTCAACAACTTTATCCCTGACCTGTCTGATGTGTTCCTTGGTCTTCATAATGCTGTTTGTTCACAAATGTTCTCTAACAAACCTCTGAGGGCTTCACAGGACAGCTGTATTTATACTGAGATTAAAGCACATACAGGTGGGCTAATTAGGTGACTTCAGAAGGCAATTGGTTCCACTAGATTTTAGTTAGGGGTATCAGAGCAAAGGGGGCTGAATACAAATGCACACCACACTTTTCAGATATTTATTTGTAAAAAATTTTGAAAACCATTTATCATTTTCCTTCCACTTAACAATTATGTGCCACTTTGTGTTGGTCTATCACATAAAATCCCAATAAAATACATTTACATTTTTGGTTGTAACATGACAACATGGGGAACAATTCAAGGGGTATGAATACTTTTTCAAGGCTCTGTAATATATACAGGGTGATTAAAAAGTGACTCTTTATTTTAAAAATCTTATAATTTATTTTTTAATCATTATTTTTACAAAAAATGAATATGAGAAGAACACACATAACATGGAGTTTTATTTAAAATTCTTGAGCACAGTTTGTACACAGTGAAAAGAGAGGCCACTTTCCCTTGCTGCTTGTCGAATGGACTTTTTTGGGCTCTGAGTGAACATTTCTTGAATTGTTCTCACTACCTCCGGGTCACTGGCATTGGAAGGGCGACCGCTTCTTTGTGCATCCATTACAGAACCTGTCGCCATGAGTTTTGCATGACAGTTCTGGTCTTTGCATCGATCTGAGCATGTTTTCCTTTGATGGTCCTCCACCATCTTTGCACTTGAACAACTGATTTCCAAACTTCTTAGCGTGCCGCTAACTGGGCACGCTCTTGTACAGTTAAACATTTGGACATTTTTATGGGGCTTTGAATTTTAAAACAAAATAATCAATCTGAAAAGAAAAACAATACAGATTTAATTGTCATAGATTAAGGAACATACATTAAAGAATTGAGAAAAAAGTAACTTCATATAAAAAATGTATAAATAGTTTAAAATACGGAGTTACTTTTCAATCACCCTGTAAATATATATATATATATACAGTGGGGCAAAAAAGTATTTAGTCAGCCACCAATTGTGCAAGTTCTCCCACTTAAAAAGATGAGAGAGGCCTGTAATTGGCATCATAGGTAGACCCCAACTATGAGAGACAAAATGAGAAAAAAAATCCAGACAATCACATTGGCTGATTTGGAAAGAATTTATTTGCAAATTATGGTGGAAAATAAGTATTTGGTCACCTACAAACAAGCAAGATTTCTGGCTCTCACAGACCTGTACCTTCTTCTTTAAGAGGCTCCTCTGTCCTGCACTCATTACCTGTATCAATGGCACCTGTTTGAACTTGTTATCAGTATAAAAGACACCTGTCCACAACCTCAAACAGTCACACTCCAAACTCCACTATGGTGAAGACCAAAGAGCTGTCGAAGGACACCAGAAACAAAATGGTAGACCTGCACCAGGCTGGGAAGACTGAATCTGCAATAGGCAAGCAGCTTGGTGTGAACAAATCAACTGTGGGAGCAATAATTAGAAAATGGAAGACATACAAGACCACTGATAATCTCCCTCGATCTGGGGCTCCACGCAAGATCTCACCCCGTGGGGTCAAAATGATCACAAGAACGGTGAGCAAAAATCCCAGGACCACACGGGGGGACCTAGTGAATGACCTGCAGAGCGCTGGGACCAATGTAACAAAGGCTACCATCAGTAACACACTACGCCGCCAGGGACTCAGATCCTGCAGTGCCAGACGTGTCCCCCTGCTTAAGCCAGTACATGTCTGGGCCCATCTGAAGTTTGCTAGAGAGCATTTGGATGATCCAGAAGAGGATTGCGAGAATGTCATATGGTCAGATGAAACCAAAATAGAACTGTTTGGTAGAAACACAACTCGTCGTGTTTGGAGGAGAGAGAATGCTGAGTTGCATCCAAAGAACACCATACCTACTGTGAAGCATGGGGGTGGCAACATCATGCTTTGGGGCAGTTTCTCCGCGAAGGGACCAGGACGACTGATCCATGTACAGGACAGAATGAATGGGGCCATGTATCGTGAGATTTTGAGTGCAAACCTCCTTCCATCAGCAAGGGCATTGAAGATGAAACGTGGCTGGGTCTTCCAACATGACAATGATCCCAAACATACTGCCCGGGCAATGAAGGAGTGGCTTCATAAGAAGCATTTCAAGGTCCTGGAGTGGCCTAGCCAGTCTCCAGATCTCAACCCCATAGAAAACCTTTGGAGGGAGTTGAAAGTCCGTGTTGCCCAGGGACAGCCCCAAAACATCACTGCTCTAGAGGAGATCTGCATGGAGGATGGGCCAACATACCAGCAACAGTGTGTGCCAACCTTGTGAAGACTTACAGGAAACGTCTGACCTCTGTCATTGCCAACAAAGAATATATAACAAAGTATTGACATGAACTTTTCATATTGACCAAATACTTATTTTCCACCATAATTTGCAAATAAATTATTTTCCAAATCAGCCAATGTGGTTGTCTGGATTTTGTTTCTCATTTTGTCTCTCATAGTTGAGGTCTACCTATGATGCCAATATATATTCAGTACAAACAGCAAGCATGGATTAAAAATTATTTTATTATCTATGAGATCCATAGACTAAAAGCTCAAATCAACTTAAAAAACCCAAAACTTTTTTCAAGAAAAAAAAACAGTGTTCCTACAAACCAAAAGAAAAAATGATTTTATCTTTGTCTCATTTATGGCATTAAAATGATTAAAGAAAGCATTGCAAAGTTATTAACAAATTAAACAAAGCCTTTTTTTTTCAATGATGCTTTTGTTTAAAAATGTGACATAAAAAAAAATTATGAAAAGTACAAACTAAAATGAAAAAGAAAACTTTAAACATTAATAGTTAGAAAATAAAACAAAACAGTAAAATAATAGATATGGGTAGACAAAGGGGGGAAGTGACTTCATTGGGGTTGATTAGTAAGGGGTGAAGTACAAACTCACTTTTAAAAAATAATAATTCTTGTAAGGTTGCTTTAAATGACATCCAATGCAGGTCAGTAGTCACCCCCTTTGATCTGCATGGGAATGGAACGGAGTCAATACTATGTAACAATAACAGTGGACCATGCCTGTGTCATGGGATGACGTGGCCTCTTGTAGTCTCCATTGGAAACCCTTGTGGCTGGGTGATAACACAGGAGCACCATTGGGAGACAGGAGCAGAGAACTATAACAGGAAGTGCCTGAACAAGGACCTTCATGGCAGGATCACCAGTAATTCTTATACAGAAGGCTGCAGATTTTAAAAAATTAACCCCTTGACGCCGACGTAACACAAATATGCGGCCTCACGGACCTGGGCTTTTTTCCGTGGGGCCGCATATTTGCGTACCTGTCTTTGTGTTGGGAGCGCGCCCCTCAGCGCGCTCCCAGCACCGAGACCGCGGTGTCACTGAGAGCACCGGGTCCCGTTCTAACGATCGGGACCCGGGACTCCCGGTCCCGGGTCACATGATCGCTGTGATAGCCTCTGATTGGCTATCACAGTGATCAGTCACTGTGCAGCCCGGCCCCCTTGTTTTTTTTCTCTCTCTCTCTATGAATGGAGAAGAGAGATACATTGTATCTCTCGAACTCCTGTCAGAGAGAAGAAAAAAAAAGTTTGTAAAAAAAAAAAAAAGATAAATAAATAAATAAATATTAAAAAAATAAAAGAAAAAATTAAAAAAAATACCTAGATCAAGGTTTGATCTAGTTCAGTGCCAGGGTTAGTGTTTAGGTCAGGGTCAAGGTCAAAGGTCAGGGTCAAAGGTCAAGGTCTAAAAAAAATTTGGTATCAGTGTCAGTTAGTGTTAATGTCAGTGTCAGTTAGTGTTAGTGTGTTTTAGGTAAAAAAAATTAAAAAAAAGACAAAAACAAAATGCGCACTATGGTTTCTGGGCTGTACTACGGGTACAAACAACAAATAACATACACATATATGGTATCGCTGCGATCGTCAAGAGCTGGAGAATTTATTTTGGGTTGCTCTTTGGTGGTAGGTTATGGTCATAACAAGAAACACATAGCTAAATAAAAAAAAAAGTATTTTTTTTACTATTTTTGGCCAGTTTTCCTTTGATAATAAAAAAAAAATCAGGAGATATCCATTACCATTTACCACCAAATGAAAGCCCAATTTGTCCTGAAAAAATCAAGGTATAATCCACCTGGATGTGCAAAGTAGTTGTGATGATATGTACGGTTTTGCTATCACATGTCAACGGTGCAGAATTGTGCTTAGGCCTTTAGATTTGTTTTACCCTCAGGCGTGAAGGGGTTAAACATAATAACTCCAGCTAAAAAATAGCAATAAAATGAATAGCCCATCAAAAGATAATATAGCCAAACCAGCTTTGGCTGCAATATTCATTATTTGCAGCCCAGAGATTACCTTTTTCTGCCACTAGATGTCCTCATTCTAATGGCCAGCATCATTCAACTCACTTCCTCTGAGCCAGGTTGTCAGAATCCATCCCCCGCCTCTAACTAAAGAGTGAAAGGAGAAGCAGCTGTGATGAACTACCTGTCACTCTGTTCTCTCCTCCTATCAGCATGCTTCTTGTCAGCACATGAACTGATTGGATCCCTGTGCTGTTTCTTCTCTGCTGTATGAGGACAGGGAACATTCCAGGCCACATTCTGGTACTTATACTCACTACCGGTACAAGGTCATCTGGCGCCCAGGGCGAAGATGCCAAACAGCACCCCCCGGGTCGTTGGATCGAATCCTAACCATGGCACCACCTGGCTGGAGTTTGCATGTTCTCCCTGTGTCTGTGTGGGTTTCCTCCGGGTACTCCGGTTTCCTCTCACATTCCAAAGACATGCTGGTAGGTTCATTGGCTCCTGTCTAAATTGTCCCTAGTATGTATGAATGTGAGTTAGGGACCTTAGATTGTACTACCCAGGGTCAGACTGACCATTTGGAAACTCGGGCACTGCCCGAGGGCCCGGGGTCAGTAGGGGGCCCCATGAGATGCCCCTGGTACTTTTTTCATAGGTTTTTTGTGAGTTTGGGCAAGGACACAGGGGCTCCATGATCCCCTATTGCCCGGGAGCCCCATGAGTTGTCAGTACGCCCCTGGTACTACCCTTGAGGGTTAGGGACTGATGTGAATGTACAATATATATGTAAAGCGCTGCGTAAATTGACGGCGCTATATAAGTACCTGAAATAAGTACCTGAAATAAATAAATAATAATGTATGAGCACTATGTGTCAGCAAAAATTCCCTGCCTCCCAATAAACAAATTCAAGCATTATAGGGGGCTATAGAGGGCTTTAGGATTGCAGTGTTGTTGGTGCACTAGAGATGCTATTGGCTGTCAGATTGTCACTGTGCGGTGTTTGCTTACCTGCCCCCTACCCACATTCTTTGCTGGGAGGAGATGGGGGAAGGTAAACAAACACTGCACAGTGGCGATCCGGCAGTCCTGATCCAGGAGCACTGCAACAGCAGCAGTAGGAGGAGCTGGAGGGGAGAGAGAGCACAACCTGTCCCTCTGCCCAGCTCTCTCTTCCTCTCCAAATCTGGCTTGTCTCCTCCAGAGCTAAGCTGACAGGAGTAGTGAAGCTGCCATCACTACTCCTGTCAGCTTGTAGGTTGGGACTTTCCATGAGGTGCCCCCCTCCACCTCCTATGATACCACTGCGCCCAGGGCAGCCACCCCTCCTGCCCACCCCTGCTTACACTGCTTGTATTTAAAGATACATATACTGATGTAATTTGCCTTCTTGCCTCATCCTCTGTGAGCCTCCCTCACTTCTCTTATTTTTAAAGCGAGCGATGTACATTCATTGAGGTCTTGGCCCTGCTCTATGCACACTGCAAACCCATAGTCCATAATCCATCTGGTGACTAGTGATGGGCCGAACACCCCACTGTTTGGTTTGTGGGCGAACATTGGAACCTAACGAAAATTCGAACTTAATGCAAGTCTATGGGACTCACATTTTAAATTCAAAAGTGCCCATTTTGAAGGCTTATATGCAAGTTATTGGCCATAAAAGGGGTATGGGGACTCGAGGACTGCCCTGAGGGACATGAATCAGTGAAAAAAAAAGGTCAACAAAGTACCGTTTTTAAAGGGGCAGTCACTTTTCATTGCTTAAAGTAAAAAAAAAAGAAAAATTCCTTTAACTACCTGCCGACCGCAGATAGCCGAATGACAGTTGCACTGCGGCCGGCCAGTTCTGGGTGGGCGTCATATGACATCCTCCCAGAACGCGCTCTCCTGCCCGCCCCCGGGGGCGCGCACCCGGCGATCTCCGTGATCGCTGTGTCCTACGGACACAGCTGATCATGTGACGTGGTAAAAGGCCAATCACAGCGGCCTTTTACCACGTGATCAGCCGTGTCCAATGACACGCTGATCACCGGGAAATGCAAATGCCGGTTCTCGGCTACACTTTCCTCACGCTGTCAGAGCGTGAGGAAAGTGCTGCCGAAAACCGGCAGTTGTCAGAGCGGGGATCGGCACCGATCATCAGGATCACTGATCATCAGTGCCCTGATGATCGGTGCCCAGCAGTGCCACACACAAGTTCCGCCCACCTGTGCCCAGCAGTGCGCTCACCTGTGCCCAGCAATGCACCCACCTGTGCCCAGCAGTGCCACCCACCTGTGCCCACCCACCTGTGCCCAGTAGTGCCACCCACCTTGCCCACCCACCTGTGCCCACCCGTGCCACCCACCTGTGCCCACCAGTTCCACCCACCTGTGCCCACCAGTGCCACCCATCAGTGCAGCCCAGCAGTGCTTCCAGTAAGTGCCACCAGTCAGTGCCCAGCGGTTGTGCCAGTCAGTGCCGCCAGTCAGTGCCCAGCAGTGATGTCAGTGCCACCTATCAGTGCTGTCTATCAGTACCCATTATCAGTGTCACCTATCAGTGCCACTAATCAGTGCCGCATATCAGTGCCACCTATCCGTGCCACCTCATTAGTGCTGCCTATCAGTGCCGCCTATCAGTGCCCTTCAGTGCTGCCTATCAGTGCCCATCAGTGCCGCCTATCAGTGCCCATCAGTGCTGCCTCATCAACGCACATCAGTGAAGGAGAAAAATTACCTGTTTGAAAAATTTTATAATAGAAACAAAGAAACTTTTTTTTTTTTTTTTAATTTTTTTGCACTTTTTTTGCTTATAGCACAAAAAGTAAAGTGCCCAGCAGCGATTAAATACCACCAAAAGAAAGCTCTATTTGTGAGAAAAAATGATAAAAATTTCATATGGGTACAATGTTGCATGACCGCGCAATTGTCATTCAAAGTGCGACAGCGCTGAAAGCTGAAAATTGGCCTGGTACATAAGGGGGTATAAGTGCCCGGTAGGCAAGTGGTTAAATATCATGCCTGGGGGGTCCCATTAAACTACCTTCAAAGTTGCACATCTGTATAAAATAGAGCAGCAGCACTGTCATTTTTTATTAAACACAAAAAAAAAAAAAACACAACTTCCCCCCCCCAACAATCAATACCTTTAGGTCTGTTAGGAGGGACACCACAGAAATTTTTTTTAAAGTGCATGGGGTTCCCCCTTAAAGCTATAGCAGGACCTTTAGCACTGGTAGCAGTTTTAAGGGGTGCCCCACCCCCAAAAAATGGGGGGGAGTGGGGTCCCCCCTAAAATTCCTACAAGACCCTTGATTCAAGGACAATTCTGGCAGGTCAGGAAAGGGGGGGAACGAGTTAGTGCCCCCCCCCCGGAACCGTACCAGGCAACTATCCCCCCCAAAGCACCTTGTCCCCATATTGCTGGGGACAAGGGCCTCTTCTCCACAACCCTGGGCTGTGGTTGTGGGGGTGACTTTTACAAGTGAGCCCCCAGATCTCGCCCCCCCTTATGAATGAGTATGGGATACCCATTCACCAAAAAAGTGTAGATAAAATTAATAAAAGCACAACAGTTTTTGACTAAATAAAAAACAAATAAATAAAATTATTTGTAATAAAATTACAAATAAAAAAAAAAGACAAAAAAATGGTTCCATCATCGTAAACCATCATCAATCACAGCGTCCAGAGCTGTCACAACGCCGCCAACTCGCCAAAATAATAAAACCTGACGCCCACTGACCCATCAAGCACTCGCCGCTACCCACATGGAAGAAAAATATATTTGCAATATATTTTAAAAATATTCTTCCCAAATATATTGACATATATTTGAAATACTGCAATTTTGGCCGTATTCAATATATTTCAAAATGTATTTCAATATATATATATATATATACACTGTATGTTGAAATTAGTTTTTATTACATAAAAAAAGTAAAATATTTTTAAAAATACATTTTCAAATATACTGTATGTCTTTAAAAATACATTCAATCTACATTTTTGGAATGCATTTACAAGTACATGTAAAGATATATGTTAAAATTACTTTTTTTTCTCTGTTAAAAAAATCGGAAGAATATATTTAAAAAAATATATATTTTTAAAAATATTTTTCAGATATATGTAATATATAAAAAACACATTTCAACATGCAGTGTATATATATATATACATATATATATATATATATATATATATATATATACACATATATATATATATATATATATATATATATATACACATATATATATATATATATATATATACACACATATATTTTGAAATATAGTAACAGTGCAGTGGCGAGCGGGCGACCGGATATGATTATTGCACCACATCCCTTAAAATTGCAAATATTCAATAGAGAAGATGGGACTTTCAGGGTGCATGAACATGAATACCAAACATATTACAAAGTTATATAATTTTTATTTCGTATTTCTTGAAAAAAATCCCCCTGAAGAAGTCCGTGAGGGCGAAACATGTAGGGAGTAACTACAATTACATAACTAAGTTTGAATCTCAGTTTTACTCTTAGAACTGAAATTGTTTTTATGTTTCTGTATTTTTTCCTTTCTTGTTGTGTTTTTTACAAAAATACGAAATAAAAATTATATAACTTTTTAATATGTTTGGTGTTCACGTTCATGCACCCTGAAAGTCCCATCTTCTCTATTGAATATGGCCAAAATTGTAGTATTTCAAATATATGTCAATATATTTGGGAAGAATATTTTTAAAATATATTTCAAATATCTTTTTCCTCCTTGTGGGTATCTGGCATTTGCGAGCCAGGTGTAAACAACTGGGCAGAGCTAGTGGTGATGTCACCGCTACCTCCACCCAATTGTGCTGTGATTGGCCACAGCATAGCTGTGGTCAGGTGCATTGCTTTGGCCAGTCACAATACACTGTCAGAGCACAGTGCAATGTGGGGCGTGGCGGGTGAACAGCCCAACGAACGCCCTTACCGTGCATGTGTTCGCCGAACGCACGAATGGCCGATGTAAATTCGACTTGAACATCAAACCCATCACTACTGGTGAGTAAGTAGGAGAGGGTGACTATGTCCCTACACACAGTTGCAGATGGAGAACGTACGTAGCCACCCTCTAACAGAAAGTCAGATCAGAGCTGCAAACAAAATAGGAATTTGCAGTAGGCTGCAAGCGATAGAAGAAACTTTTCGAGTTAAGGATAGATACTTCAATAGAATTTCTTCTGACCAAAGTTTAAATCCCAGCACAGAACCCGTACAGTCAGCACTGGTTAGTAATTACAGGGATGAGTCGGTGATCTTGCGATTCGACTCCGGCATCCCGATCGTTACGTATGCGATCGCCTCTGCTCTTTAATTTTACATTGCTAATATGACACTAAAGAGAAAGCTTATCCCAAATGAATGGTGTCCAGAGCTCTAATTAATGAGGTTGTCAGCGGCCCTTTCACTGGGATTAGACTGTGTTTATCGGCGCTCAATGGATCGCTCTCCTTTGTATGGGATCATGTCCGGATCCCACTCACTGACCGTCTTATCCTCTCCAGCCGGGGGAGAGAAGAATGGTGCTCGCTGAGTCGGCACTGAGCGCTGGGACCCTAATCTGTCCCCTCATTAACTCCGGACAGCTTTCTTGTCTTAATCACTTCATTCTGTCATCATATTAAGCTAGCAGTAGGGATTCCCCATTGAGGGAGGTTCTGTGACGGGCAGGCAGGGAATATTCATGAATTTATGGTGCATTTTTCTGACTCACAGCTATAACTTTTAGGGCCCAGTCAGGTATTTTGCATCCTGGTGCATTGTGTTACATAGTAAGTTAGGTTGTAAAAAGACATAAATTCATCTAATTTAGTGGTTCTCAATCACCGGACAGTGGCCAATGCCAGGTTGCAGACTACCTCCTATTCAGCCTCCAGCCAGCTGCAGATACCCTAATCTTCCACAGTATCTCCCAACTCCCATAGTGCCCCCCAACCTTCCATAGTGGACTGTAGTGCCCCTCAGGCTTAACAGTGCCCCCAACCTTCTGAAATGCTCTCCAACCTCACATAGTGCCTCCTGGCTGTGGACCCCCTCCTACCGGCCCTCTGGCCAGCTGCAGATCTCCTTACCTTCCAAACCTTTCATAGTACACCCTAGTGCCCCTCAGTCCCCATAGTGCCTCCAACTTTCACAAGTGCTCTCCAACCTCACACAGTGCACTGGGCTGTGGACCCCCTCCTACCAGCCCTCCAGGCAGATGCAGATCTCCTAACCTTCCACAGTGCCTCCCAGAAGATCCCCCAATCTCCCTCAGTGCCTCCCACCTCCCATAGTGCCCCCCCAACCTTCCATAGTGGACTGTAGTGCCCCTCAGTCCCACACTGCCCCCAACTTCCCACAGTGCTCTCCAACCTCACAAAGTGCCACCAGGCCATGGTGTGGTGGCAGGCTGCAGGCTCCCTCCTAATGGGCCTCCAGCCAGTTGCAGATTCCCTAACCTTTCACAGTGCCTCCCAGCTCCCACAGAGCCATCCAACCTTCCATAGTGGACTGCAGTGCCCCCCAGTCTCCCACAGTGCTCTCTAACCTCACACAGTGCCACTAGGCCACAGACTCCCATCTACTGGGTCTCCAGCCAGATGCAGTTCCTCTAACCTTTCACAGTGCCTCCCAGCTCCCACAAGGCCTCCCAACCTTCCATAGTGGACTGTAGTGCCCCCCAACCTCACACAGTGCTCTCTAATCTTACACAATGCCACCAGGCCCTGGCATGGTGCCAGGCTGCAGACTCCCTTTTACTGGGCCTCCAGTGAGCTGTAGATCCCCTAACTTTCCACAGTGCCTTCCAGCTCCCATAGTGTCTCCCTAACCTTTCATAGTGAACTGCAGAACTTCTAGCCCCCCTCTCCCCAGTCCCCCAAGTCCAACAGTGTCTAACACTGTCCCCCAGCCAATGGGCCCCTGTGTCCTCACCCACACCCCAAAAAAGCCTATGAAAAAGCCAATGAAAGGTACCAGGGGCATCTCATGGGGCCCCCTACTGACCCCGGGTCCTTGGGCAGTGCCCGAGTGCTCGACCGGTGAGTCTGCCCCTGGGCTGCACTGATATCCAGCTTTCCTGCGATCGTACATTTACACCAACAATCAGGGCACTGATCATCCATGCAGCCCCATCAGTGCAGCATATCAGTGCCCATCAGTGCTTTTATGATCCGTGCAGCCCCATCAGTGAAAATATCAGTGCCCATCAGTGCTCTGATGATCAGTGCAGCCCCATCAGTGCAGCATATCAGTGTCCATCAGTGCTTTGATGATCAGTGAAGCATATCAGTGCCCATCAGTGCAGCATATCAGTGCCCATCAGTGCTCTAATGATCAGTGAAGCCTCATCAGTGCAGCATATCAGTGCCCATCAGTGCAGCATATCAGTGTCCATCAGTGCTCTGATGATCACTGCAGCCCCATCAGTGCTTTGATGATCAGTGCAGCCCTATCAGTGCACATCAGTGCAGATTATCAGTGCAACATATCAGTACCTATTAGTGCAGCCCAGGGGTGGACTCACCAGTCAAGCACTCGGGCACTGCCCAAGGACCCGGGGTCAGTAGGGGCCCCATGAGATGCCCCTGGTACCTTTCATTGACTTTTTCATAGGCTTTTTTGGGGTGTGGGCGAGGACACAGGGGCCCCATGATCCCCTATTGCCCAGGGGCCCCATGAGTTGTCACTCCGCCCCTGGTGCAGCCTCATCAGTGCCCATCAGTGCTGCCTCATTAGTGGTCATCAGTGCAACCTCATCAGTGC
The DNA here is from genome assembly GCF_062004578.1 of Staurois parvus. Taxonomy (NCBI): domain Eukaryota; kingdom Metazoa; phylum Chordata; class Amphibia; order Anura; family Ranidae; genus Staurois; species Staurois parvus. The sequence goes on along the minus strand of NW_028319121.1, from coordinate 958,525 downwards.
CCATCAGTGAAGGAGAAAAATTACTTATTTGCAAAGTTTTATAACAGAAACAAAGAAAAATTTTTTTTTTTTTCAAAATGTTCAGTCTTATTTTGTTTGTTTAGCAAAAAAAGTTTAAAACACCCAGTGATGATTAAATCCCACCAAAAGAAAGCTCTATGTGTGTGAAAAAAATTATTACAATTTCATATGGATACAGTGTTGCATGACCACGCAATTATCATTCACAATGCAACAGCGCCAGAAGCTGAAAATTGGCCTGGGCAGGAAGGGTGTAGAAAGTGCCCGGTATGGATTAATAATAATAACAAAGAAACTACAGTATAGCAGATGTGTAAACACTGAAACCTCATATAAGTTTACACATTAGTGTCATTTAAACAGTCATGCAGCTTTCATTAACATAATACCTGGTGATCCTGCCATGAAGATCCTTGTTTAGTCATTTCCTTTTATAGGGTGACAACACTGCACTCCTGCATTGTCACCCTGTTGTCACACAGTGAAAGTGACAGTCCACTGTTGTCACCATCAGGAAACCCACCCTGAGAAATGCCATGCAGCCAACTCTGGAGTGCATGTTTTTAGGAAGTGGTTGCAAAGAGGTTGCAAGAGATCAGTAGCACTGAGAGCAACAGACAGCATCACTGTTTATATCCTGAGCCCACTTGAACTTATCTATTCTGGTGAATTGCGGTGATTCATTTTGAACAGCGTCCCAATGCACTTGCAGAGTACCACAAGGTGTTAACACACTAAAGTACTTTTTCTTTCTATTTCTGGTGTCTTGACCGACTATTCATATGAAGGAGTTGCCCTAATATAACTTATGTTAACTCATGGCATAATGCGCTTTAACACCCATGCATTGGTGCAACACACAAGGACAGCAAAGTGTAGCTGGGCCCCTAAAGGAACCCATGTGTTTCCTATACAGGGCAAAGAAACTGGCTTCCTCCATTGTCAGCTCTACCAGCACCTAGTATTTCCCTTTCTTTCATCCTGTATGGGTAAAGGACAGGCCCACCTTATTGCCAGCCCTAGCAGCACCCAATATTTACCTTCCCTTCATTGTGCAAGAGTAAGGGACAGGCTCACTTTATTGCCAGCCCTAGCAGGAACCCAATACTTCCCTTCCCTTCTTCAATCTGCATGGCTATAGATTAAAACCGGTTGACTTTATTGTCAGCCCAACCAGCTGTCCATACTTACCTTACCTTCATTTCGCTTGGTTGAAGTACAGGTTGACTTTATTGAGAGCCATAGCGACATTCTGTACTTACCTTCCCTTCATTCTGCATTAGTACAGAACAGGTTTACTTTATTGCCAGCCCTATCAGCACCCAAAACTTGCCTTCTCTTCATTTTGCAAGGGTGAAGGACAGGTTGACTTTATTGCCCTCCCTACCAGCACCCAATACTTCCCTTCCCTTTATTATGCAAGAGTAAAGGACAGGTTCACTTTATTACCAGCCCAACCCGTACCCAATACTTCCCTTCCCTTCATTATGCAAGAGTAAAGGACAGGTTCACTTTATTGCCAGACCAACCCATACTCAATACTTCCCTTCCCTTCATTATGCAAGAGTAATGGACAGGCAGGGGTGGACTGACAACTCATGGGGCCCCCGGGCAATAGGGGATCATGGGGCCCCTGTGTCCTTGCCCAAACTCAAAAAAGCCTATGAAAAAGGTACCAGGGGCATCTCATGGGGCCCCCTACTGACCCCGGGCCCTCGGCCAGTGCCTGAGTTTCCAAATGATCAGTCCGCCCCTGAGGACAGGTTCATTTTATTGCCATCCCAATACTTCCCTTCCCTTCATTATGCAAGAGTAAAGGACAGGTTGACTTTATTGCCAGCCATAGCGACATTCTATACTTACCTTCTCTTCATTCTGCATTAGTACAGAACAGGTTCACTTTATTGCCAGCCCTATCAGCACCCAAAACTTGCCTTCTCTTCATTTTGCAAGGGTGAAGGACAGGTTGACTTTATTGCCCTCCCTACCAGCACCCAATACTTCCCTTCCCTTCATTATGCAAGAGTAAAGGACAGGTTCACTTTATTGCCAGCCCAACCCGTACCCAATACTTCCCTTCCCTTCATTATGCAAGAGTAAAGGACAGGCAGGGGCGGACTGACAACTCATGGGGCCCCCGGGCAATAGGGGATCATGGGGCCCCTGTGTCCTTGCCCAAACTCAAAAAAACCTATGAAAAAGGTACCAGGGGCATCTCATGGGGCCCTCTACTGACCTCAGGCCCTCGGGCAGTGCCCGAGTTTCCAAATGATCAGTCCGCCCCTGAGGACAGGTTCATTTTATTGCCATCCCAATATTTTCCTTCCCTTCATTATGCAAGAGTAAAGGACAGGTTCACTTTATTGCCAGCCCAACCCCTACCCAATATTTTCCTTCCCTTTATTATGCAAGAGTAAAGGACAGGTTCACTTCATTGCCAGACCAACCCGTACCCAATACTTCCCTTCCCTTCATTATGCAAGAGTAAAGGACAGGTCCACTTTATTACCAGCCCAGCATCCAATACTTCCCTTTCCTTCATTATGTAAGAGTAAAAGACAGGTTCACTTTATTGCCAGTCCAGCCCGTACCCAATACTTCCCTTCCCTTCAGTCTGCATGTGTAAAGTTTAAAACAGGTTCACGTTATTGCCAGCCCTAGCAGCACCCAATACTTACCTTCCCTTCATTCTGCAGGGATACAGCAAAGGGTGACTTTATTGCCAGCCTACTAGCACCCAAAACTTGCCTTCCCCTCATTCTGCACGAGTAAAGGACAGGTTCACGTTATTGCCAGCCCCACCAGCATTCAATACTTACCAGGGGCGGACTGACCATTTGGAAACTCGGGCACTGCCCGAGGGCCCAGGGTCAGTAGGTGGCCCCATGAGATGCCCATGGTACCTTTTTCATAGGCTTTTTTGAGTTTTGGCAAGGACACAGGGGCCCCATGATCCCCTATTGCCCGGGGGCCCCATGAGTTGTCAGTCCGCCCCTGATACTTACCTTTCCTTCATTCTGTAGGCGTAAAGAACAGGTTCACTATTTTTTAGGTTGGCTATACATGGTCCAATAACACCAAACAACTGATTTAAACATCTTGTGACGATTGGGGTAGCACAGTGGTTGGGTGCTCCTTAGCAAGGCTTTACAAAGCTGTGGACCATCTGAAGGCTTTATTCTGAGTGGGGTGGATTTGTAACTCCATCAATGGCCTAGACAATGAAATACGCGATGGTGGTTATTTACTAGAACTGGAGAGTGCAAAATCTAGTGCAACTCTGCATAGAATCCAATCAGCTTCCAGATTTTTTGTCAAGGCCTAATTGAACATGCTGAAGATAAAAGCTGATTGGTGAGCATGCACAGCTGCACCAGATTCTGAGTGCACCCATTTTAGTAAATCTACCCCTATATGGGCAAAAGTTTGACACCTGACCATATCACCTATATGAGCTTCTTGGATATCCCATTACAAAACCATGGGCATTAATGTGAAGTTGCCCCCCACCCCCTCCATTTGCATATATACCAGCCTACTCTCTTCTAAGAAGGCCCTTCACTAAATTTTGGAGGTTGCCTAAAGGCATTTGTGCCTATTCAGCCAAAAGAGGTCAAGTACTGAAATTGGATGAGAAGATCTCGCTCATAATTGGTATTCCAATCTATCTCAAAGGTTTTTCAGTAGAGTTGAGGACAGTAAAGTTCCTCCACACCAAACTCTTCAAACCATGTCTGTAAGCAGCTTGCTCCAAGGACACAGTCATGTCGGAACACGAAAGGGTCTTCTCCAAAGTGTTACCACAAGGTTGGAAGTGCTGAATTGTCTACAATGTCTTTGAATGCTGTGGTGTTAACAGCACCCTTCATTGGAAACACCTGAACTTAATGATCTGGAGAATCTCCACCATATTTTTGAACATATAGTAGGTGTGATGGCAAACCATGCCTATAAGGAGCTTGGTCCCAGGACACAGTCATGCCTAAACATAAAAGGGTCTTCCCCAAAGTGTTACTACAAGGTTGGAAGTGCTGAATTGTCTACAATGTCTTTGAATGCTGTGGTGTTAACAGCACCCTTCATTGGAAACACCTGAACTTAATGATCTGGAGAATCTCCACCATATTTTTGAACATATAGTAGGTGTGATGGCAAACCATGCCTATAAGGAGCTTGGTCCCAGGACACAGTCATGCCTAAACATAAAAGGGTCTTCCCCACAGTGTTACTACAAGGTTGGAAGTGCTGAATGGTCTACAATGTCTTTGAATGCTGTGGTGTTAACAGCACCTTTCATTGGAAACACCTGCACTCAATGATCTGGAGAAGCTCCACCATATTTTTGGACATATAGTAGGTGTGACGTCAAATCATGTCTATAAGGAGCTTGGTCCCAGGACACAGTCATGCCAGAACATAAAAAGGTCTTCTCCAAAGGTTGGAAGTGCTGAAATGTCTACAAATGTCTTTGAATGCTGTTAACAGCACCCTTCTCTGGAAACTCCTGAACTCCACCATATTTTTGGACATATAGTAGGTGAGATGGAAGACAAGGGGAACCTGCCAGTCTATAAAATGCCAGAAGACTCAATTAGTGCTGATGTGGCCTTGGCTCCCTAAGAAGCAATGGCATCCTGGTCCCCAGCTGGCAGCCGGTCAGGGCCCAGCCGGAGGTTCATGTTTAATATTTGCTCTGCTGACAGACCAGGGACAATGACGGTAATCTGTGAGTTTCGAGCTTCTCACATCAATGCCCTCCCTCTCATTATCAGCCCATTCACATCTCATTTGTTGTATTCATGTTAACTCAGTGAAAACACAAATCCTGCCATCAAAGGGGTCCCCACTCCCTTCCTGCTCTGCTTTGAAGTGGAGGTGTTTGGGCCATTATCCCTATGTGAAGTTAGTTTTTGGATTTCTCAAGTGATCATCTGCCTCAGCATGGGACTGGCCCTCAGAGGAAGACAAACTAGTCCGATCCCTAGAGGGGGGTTAGTGACTCGGAGAAGCCCTCGGGGTGCGATAATCACTGACCCCCTCCGCCATGGAGCTGATTAGTGGCAGGTTATAATACAATGCAGTATTTATCCGTAATACCAGAATGGCAGATAATGGACAGGAATGTCCATTAATGACAAAATACCCATACACAGAAAATGCTCAGCCAATCAGTCAAGTGCCCTTTTTTTTCTTTTGAAAAAGTCTGTTTTCATCTTTTTTTTAATCCTTTCTCCGTCCTTAGTGATGCTGATCTCCTGCAACCCCTTCGTAGCCAATTCCTGTCTACATACAATCCAGCGATAGCTGCATGGCATTGCTCAGTGACCATGAGGGAACCTATTGATGAGGGTCATCACAGCTGCTCGGAAGCTGACGTGACTGGGTGACCACTAGTGATGACTGGAGTGTTTGGGGTGAAATCGCTAAATTAAAATTTTATTAAAGCAGAATTTCTTGATTTCACACACTGAACTGTTAAAACCTCAACTAAATCAAAATACTTAATTATTGAATTTATGTGTATTTAATTTACATTTTTATTTAATTAAATTATTTTATTTCATTTTTACTTCTTTTCTGCTTTTTTATTTCTGGGCTGTGAAGAAAATGGAAACATTAGGCTGATAAAGTCCAAGGTAGTAGAAGCACCCTTCGATAACCCTCAGGAGACATTTTGATTTCACACACCGAGCTGCTAAAATTTGCTTTAAAAAAAATTTTTTTTTCTTTTACCTGTTTCTTTTTATTCTTGGGGGAGGGGGGCTGCGGGGCGAAGATCAAATGACTTAATTTAGTATTGAAATTGTGGGGGGGGGGGGTTCTGTTTTGTGTGTATTTAATTAGAAGTTTTATTTAATTATATTATTTTATTTAATTTTTCTTTTTAATTTTACTTTTTTCTGCTTTTTATTTTCCTTTCTGTAAAGACAATGTGAAAAAGATGAGGTATTTTTCTAGGCACAATAAGAGGTGCAAAGCAGTTGAAAACAACCTTCGATAACCCTCAGGAGCCATTTTATTTCACACACTAAGGTGCTAAAAATTTGCTTTAAAAAATTACAAGTTTTTTTTCTTTTATGAGTTTTTTTTTTGGGGGGGGGGGGATGCAGATGAAATGACCCAATTTTGGTATTCAATTTGTGTATTTTTTGTGTATCTCTTACAATTTTTAAATACAAAGAAAAACAAAGTAACATTGTTTATAAACATTGCTCAAACAGGAGATAGAGAGACAAAAAGTAACATTGTTTATAAAAATTGATCAGACAGGAGATAGAGAAATACAAAGTAACATTGTTTATAAACATTGCTCAAACAGGAGATGGAGAGTTACAAAGTAACATGGTTTATAAACATTGATCAGACAGGAGATAGATACAAAGTAACATTGTTTATAAACATCGATCATACAGGAGATAGATACAAAGTAACATTGTTTATAAACATCGATCAGACAAGATAGATACAAAGTAACATTGTTTATAAACATTGATCAGACAGGAGATGGAGAGATACAAAGTAACATTGTTTATAAACATCGATCAGACAAGATAGATACAAAGTAACATTGTTTATAAACATTGATCAGACAGGAGATGGAGAGATACAAAGTAACATTGTTTATAAACATCGATCAGACAAGATAGATACAAAGTAACATTGTTTATAAACATTGATCAGACAGGAGATGGAGAGATACAAAGTAACATTGTTTATAAACATTGATCAGACAGGAGATGGAGAGATACAAAGTAACATTGTTTATAAACATTGATCAGACAGGAGATGGAGAGATACAAAGTAACATTGTTTATAAACATCAATCAGACAGAAGATAGATACAAAGTAACATTGTTTATAAACATTGTTCAGGCAGGAGATTGTTTATATACAAAGTAACATTGTTTATAAACATTGATCAGACAGGAGACAGAGAGATACAAAGTAACATTGTTTATAAACATTGCTCAAGTGGAAGACAGAGAGATACAAAGTAACATTGTTTGTAAACATTGATCAGACAGGAGACAGAAAGATACAAAGTAACATTTTTTATAAACATTGTTCAGGCAGAAGATAAATATAAAGTAACGTTGTTTATAAACCTTGATCAGAGGATAAAGAGATACAAAATAACGTTGCTTATAGTATTGGTATAGACAGGAGATCCATATAACAAAATAACTATTAAGCAGGTGGCAGCTACAGACTAACCCCCCCCCCCCCCCCCCGGGTCACAACGATCTTGAGTTTGAAATCGTGCAACTTACAGTGAAGTCGCACAATTTCACAGTCGGGTGAGATGCCGATATCAGGTGTGATTTGCACAGACATCTGACACAGATGTCTATGCAAATCGAACCAAGAGTAGTGCATGTACTACTATAGAAATCGGTATGGCTCCGACCAAGTCTATGATCTCTATAATTGCAGATAATAGGGTGCGACTTGGCATGCAATTTGCAAGTCGCATGGCATGCAAATCACATGCCAATTGGCATTGGCATCCAGTGTGACCAATTGGCATCCAGCGTGACCGGGGTGTAAGTGACGAACCTGTATGTCACTTAGCACATTCACACTGGCTGTTATGAATACATTCATAACAGCTGTGATTCCTATAGTGATGCTGTGATTGGCCCACAACTGTCACATGGTACCTGGGCCAGTCACAGCATCCTGTACCATGTGATTAGCTGTAGCCAATCACATATTGGGACATATCGTAGAATGCTATTTGGCCTAAATTTATGAAGATATTTGATTTTTATTTTATTGGATATGTTTTATAACAGAAAGTAGAAAATAATGCTTTTTTCTGTATTTTAATTTTTATTTATTATTATTTTTATTATTATTATTATACAGGATTTATATAGCGCCAACTGTTTGCTCAGCGCTGTACAATATAAAGGGAGACAGTACAGTAACAATACAGTTCAATACTAGAGTGATAGGAGGGCCCTCCTCCTTGGAGCTTACAATCTAAGAGGGAGGGGCTGGTGGTACAAAAGGTAATAACTGTGGGGGATTGACTGGTAGGGGGAATAGAAGATTCCATTATTAGCTGAGGGCAGGATAGGCTTCCCAGAAGACATGGGTTTCAGAGATCGCCTAAAAGTGAGCAGAGTAGGAGATAGTCTGATAAATTGGGGTAAAGAGTTCCAGAGGATGAGGGAAGCTCTGGAGAAGTCCTGAAGACAAGCATGGGAGAAGTAGACAAGGGAGCTAGAGAGCAGGAGGTCGTGCGAGGAGTGGAGAGGACAGTTTAGGTGATATTTGGAGACAAGATCGGTGATGTAATTTGCGGCAGAGTTATAAATGGTTTTATATGTTGTTATTAATGTTTTGAATTGTATCTGGTGGGCAATGGGAAGCCAGTGGAGGGATTGACAGAGAGGGATGGAGGACACTGAATGGAGGCCAGTGGAGGGATTGGCAGAGAGGGATGGAGGACACAGTGGAGACCAGTGGAGGGATTGGCAAAGAGGGATGGAGGACACAGTGGAGACCAGTGGAGGGATTGACAGAAAGCGGTGGAGGACACTGAATGGAGGCCAGTGGAGGGATTGGCAGAGAGGGATGGAGGACACAGTGGAGACAAGTGGAAGGATTGGCAGATAGGGGTGGAGGACACTGAATGGAGGCCAGTGGACGGATTGGCAGAGAGGGATGGAGGACACAGTGGAGACCAGTGGAGGGATTGACAGAGAGGGATGGAGGACACAGTGGAGACCAGTGGAGGGATTGATAGAGAGGGATGGAGGACACAGTGGAGACCAGTGGAGGGATTGACAGACAGATACAGAGATTACATAATAATAATAATAATAATAATAATAATACTAATAAAACAGTGGTGATTAAATACCACCAAAAGAAAGTTCTATTTGTGTAAAAAAATTATATAAATTTCATTTTTGTTGCATCAACATGCAATTGCCAGTTAAAGTAGCACCGAATAGCAAAAAACGGCTTGTTCATGGAGTGGAGACCAGTGGAAGGATTGGCAGAGAGGGATGGAGGACACAGTGGAGACCAGTGGAGGGATTGGCAGAGAGGGATGGAGGACACAGTGGAGACCAGTGGAGGGATTGGCAGAGAGGGATGGAGGACACAGTGGAGGCCAGTGGAGGGATTGGCAGAGAGGGATGGAGGACACAGTGGAGACCAGTGGAAGGATTGGCAGAGAGGGATGGAGGACACAGTGGAGACCAGTGGAGGGATTGACAGAGAGGGATGGAGGACACAGTGGAGACCAGTGGAGGGATTGGCAGAGAGGGATGGAGGACACAGTGGAGACCAGTGGAAGGATTGGCAGAGAGGGATGGAGGACACAGTGGAGACCAGTGGAGGGATTGACAGAGAGGGATGGAGGACACAGTGGAGACCAGTGGAGGGATTGGCAGAGAGGGATGGAGGACACAGTGCAGACCAGTGGAAGGATTGGCAGAGAGGGATGGAGGACACAGTGGAGACCAGTGGAGGGATTGACAGAGAGGGATGGAGGACACAGTGGAGACCAGTGGAGGGATTGATAGAGAGGGATGGAGGACACAGTGGAGACCAGTGGAGGGATTGACAGAGAGGGATGGAGGACACAGTGGAGACCAGTGGAGGGATTGACAGACAGATACAGAGATTACATAATAATAATAATAATAATAAAACAGTGGTGATTAAATACCACCAAAAGAAAGTTCTATCTGTGTAAAAAAATTATATAAATTTCATTTTTGTTGCATCAACATGCAATTGCCTGTTAAAGTAGCGCTGAATAGCAAAAAACGGCTTGTTCATGGGGGGGGGGCTAAAACCTTCCGGAATTCAAGTGGATAAATAAAATGTTGCTATTTAACCCCTCATTAACCTATAGTTCACCCTGATTTGACCTAATTAATTCCTTTTTCCCTTAAATAATATTTTCCTGCTGGTATAGTCAAGAGCCACCTTATTGGCACTTTAAAGCCTACCGCCCATCATTCAAAGGCAGATTGAAAAAAATTGCTAGGACCGTGAATTTTGAACCCACAGGATTCTCCTGGAACCCATGGTAGTGGCTATCCTAATGTTGATGGGGGATTATTGATGGGGAAAAGGATGCCTATTTTGCTGTGCCCTCTGCAGACACAGGCCTACTGTACCGTATGGTAAACCCAGCCCTGGGTAGGGGGTTTTAAGCTCAACTCCCACAGGTGTCATCACGGCGCTGCGGTTCATGGATGGAGTCACAACCCCGGAACTCGTGTCCATCACAGACATCATTCCAATGCACCAAGGAGCCAGAGTCGTGGCTTACAGAGAGCTTCCAGAGTAATAAAATATTACTGGTTTAATGTCACTAAAGATTTAAAATAAAGTAAAAATATTCTAGCTTTGCTTAGAGTTGGGTTTTAACTTTTCAGCAAAACCTGAAGTATCACTTTTTTGGGTTGATTGATCCTTTAACTTCATAGGGATTAAAGTGATTATTTAGACAGCTTTCCTGTACAGAGATGGAACGTATGACCTGGGGCAGGATGGAGATCTCTGTAGGAGAAGGATAACCCAGCGGTAGGGGTGAACAATCACACAGCTCTGTCCCCGCACACACACTCAATGTATACCAGGACAAGCTTTGTTCAGGTCAAGAGGACAACTTACAAAGGATAAACAGCAAACAATTTGCTGTCACTTGCACATGCTGCAGATGTTGTGGTGGATAAGAGATTGAACCAGCATATGGGATCTGCCACAGAAGGCTGGAATGTGCACATGTGTATTGGGAGAGCTGTACTGTCACCTTGTCAGACTGCCACCAAGATGCTAGTTGAATTTCTGTGTTCTTTGGAAGTTAAATGTTACTCACTGTTCTCAGTTGACTAGAGTCAGTGGGTCATTGTTCTGGGATCCCCAAGAGTCAGTGGATCATTGTTCTGTTCTGGGGTCCCAAGTGTGAGCGGACCATTGTTATAGGATCCCAAATGTCAGTGGGTCATTGTTCTGGGGTCCCAAGTGTCAGTGGATCATTGTTCTGGGGTCACAAGTGTGAGCGGACCACTGTTATAGGATCCCAAGTGTCAGTGGGTCATTGTTCTGGGGTCCCAAGTGTCAGTGGATCATTGTTCTGGGGTCACAAGTGTGAGTGGAGCATTGTTATAGGATCCCAAGTGTCAGTGGGTCATTGTTCCGGGGCCCAAGTGTCAGTGGATCATTGTTCTGGGGTCACAAGTGTGAGTGGACCATTGTTATATTATTATTATACAGGATTTATATAGCATCAACGGTTTGCTCAGCTCTTTACATTATTGATTATAGGATCCCAAGTGTCAGTGGATCATTGTTTTGGAACCCTAAGTGTCACTGGATCATTGTTCTGGGATCCCCAAGTGTCAGTGGGTCATTGTTCTGGAATTTCCAAGTGTCAATTGACCATTGTTCTTGGATCACAAGTGTCAGTGGGCCATTGTTCTGGGATCCCCAAGTGTCAGTGGGTCATTGTTCTTGGATCACAAGTGTCAGTGGGTTATTGTTCTGGGATCCCTAAGTGTCAGTGTGTCATTGTTCTGGGATCCCCAACTGCCAGTGGATCATTGTTCTTGGATCACAAGTGTCAGTGTGTCAATCTTCTGGAGCCACATGTGTCAGTGGATCATTGTTCTTGGATCACAAGGGTAAGTGGGTCATTGTTCTTGGATCACAAGTGTCAGTGGGTCATTGTTCTGGGATCCCCAAGTGCCAGTGGATCATTGTTCTTGGATCACAAGTGTCAGTGGGTCATTGTTCTGGGATCACAAGGGTAAGTGGGTCATTATTCTTGGATCACAAGTGTCAGTGCGTCATTGTTCTTGGATCACAAGGGTAAGTGGGTCATTATTCTTGGATCACAAGTGTCAGTGGGTCATTGTTCTGGGATCACAAGTGTCAGTGGGTCTTTGTTCTTGGATCACAAGTGTCTGTGGGTCATTGTTCTTGGATCACAAGTGTCAGTGGGTCATTGTTCTGGGATCACAAGTGTCAGTGGGTCAATCTTCTGGAACTACAAGTGTCAGTGTGTCATTGTTCTGGGATCCCCAAGTGTCAGTGGATTATAGTTCTGGGGTCCCAAGTGTCAGTGGATTATTGTTCTGGGGTCCCAAGTGTCAGTGGATTATTGTTCTGGGGTCCCAAGTGTCAGTGGATCATTGTTCTGAGGTCCAAAGTGCCAGTGCATCATTGTTTTGGAACCCTATGTGTCAGTAGGTCATTGTTCTGAGATCCCCAAGTATCAGTGGGCCATTGTTCTGGGATCCCAAGTGTCAGAGGATCACTGTTCTGAGATCCTCCAGTGTCATGGATCTGGGACTCCTAAACTTCATATGTTGTAGATTTAGGACACTAAGCATCAGCGAGTCATTGTTCTGGATTACCTGGTGTTGGTGTTCCCTGTACTGAGATCCTCAAGTGTCATAGATTTGTAAATGTAGGACTCCAAGAGGCAAAGTCTCCCCAGCAAAGACAAAGACAGCAGACGTTTAACCCTTTTCTGCTCCACTAAATAAAAGACTTTTATTGCTTTTTATGTCACTGTTGTAGAGATGCTTTTCACTTCCTGTCCCAGTGACAACACAGAAAATGAAGGGATATATGTACAGTGTGGACACAGAAAGAAATAAAAAGCTTACCAAGCTCCTAACACATTCCCACCCTAACCACTAACTATGCAATTGAATATATTGGTTACAGTACCCCTTTACCATCAGTCTCCACTCCCCCAATAGAGGCTACAATCTAATATCCCAAATAAGCATATTTTGTTACATAACATTTATTTATAATAATGTGGGCAAACACCAGAGCCTCCACAGAGGACTTGGGGAGCCCTTTCCCGGAGAGACAGGAGTCTCTTTAGGACAATCTTTCACAACCTTTTTTATCCCTGAGGAACCCTTAAAATAATTTTCAAGTCTTTGGGACTCCTGCTAAAACCAGTTCAGTGAAGGTCAGTGGGAAAATGCCCCTTACATTGGTGGTCAATGGGAAGAATGCCCCCCCTCCTCTTACAGTGGTGGTCAGAATGTGACCCAGACAGACCATTAAAAAAATCATTGGTGTCATGCAGCTGGCTCTGCTATTAACATTGGCCCCAGAGCTATGCAGGCATCACGAACTGGGAGCCACAGCTCTAGGAACCCCTAGCAACCTCTGTAGGAACCCTAGGGTTTCATGGAACCCTGGTTGAAAATAGCTGCTATAGAAGTACTAACCATTTGGCTACCACCTAAAATACAAGCCACAGCTCTAGGAACCCCTAGCAACCTCTGTAGGAACACTAGGGTTTCATGAAACCCTGGTTGAAAATAGCTGCGATAGAAGTACTAACCATTTGGCCACCACCTAAAATACGAGCCACAGCTCAAGGAACCCCTAGCAACCTCTGGAGAAACCCTAGGGTTTCATGGAACCCTGGTTGAAAATAGCTGCTATAGAAGTACTAACTATTTGGTCACCACCTAAACTATAAGCCACAGCTCAAGAAACCCCTAGCAAACTCTGGAGGAACCTCAGGGTTCTATGGAAGCTTGGTTGAGGATAGCTGCTATTAGAGTACCAACCATTTGGCCACCACCCAATGTACAGGAAATACTATCATGAATTATGGAACAAGGAAGCAAAATATGATTGTCACATCAAAATTGCTTTCGGGAAATCTATAGAAGAATAACTCCCGATGAGTACTGAGTGATAAAACATTGGCTTCTTCTATGTAAGATTACTGTGCGGCACCGGGGGAAGATGATCTAAGCTCATACACAAGGCAATACAAATGGAAATGGTACATCAATACCTAAAGCTTTGCCAAGTTGTGACAGTTCCTGCCTCTATTATTCCTGAATATGATGAATTAAGCCTCTGTGCTCTTCTCCAGCTTGTATCACAGTGTATAAATAGCAATTTGCCTGATGTGCCCTCTATTTCAGATTCATTATTTGTATTTAAGATTTGTCCGTTTCGGCTGGGGATGGATCGGATTGTCCTCCTGTTCCGGCATAGAGACTGTGTACAGAAGGATTATCAATCGAATGGCAGCACAGAACACATTAGAGGGGGGATGAATATATGGGCGATAACTAGGGTCGCAGTGCAACCTCTTCTCCCTGCACAGTCTCAGACAATCGTGAAGTCTCTAAGCAGGAATGGCAGATGTGACAGTTAGCTAGCGGCACATGGAGGGCCCATTCAGAACTTGGCGTACTGGTCCGTTGAGCTAAGGGACCGGCATTAAGAGCACATTTTTTCATGGAGCTGTATTGCACTAGTGCATTGAGGTGCCATCTAAAATGAATAGCACCATGAAACGCTAAAACACATAGGGGGCTATGTACTAAAGCCAATGACTGCAATATCTGGTGCACTTGTGTATAGAAACCAATCAGCTTCCAGATTTTATTGCCAAAGGTTAATTGAACAAGCTGAAGTTAGAAGCGGATTGGCTGCCATGCACAGCTGCACCAGATTCTTTGTGCTCCAGTTTTAGTAAGTCTACCCCATAATGTACGTTAACATGCATTGCACTAACGTGTGCATTGTTGCTGCATCAACCTTTAAGAAGAATGGCACCACAATGCGCTAAATCACATAATGTGCATTAACATGCATCACATTGAATTGCAGCTGCACTGCCTTGGTGCATTGGACTGTCATTTAAAATGAATGGCACCATGATGTGCCAACACACATAATATGCATTACCGTGCACTATGGTTGCATGCACAAAAAAAGGGATACACTACACTGCAAACAGTCCAGAGAAGGGCGTTCACGGGGGCGGTTGGAGAAGGAATATTCATGGTGTTGGTCCTCTTCCCTGTAATGTAAAGGGGCACTATGATATAAAGGGGACTGCAATGTAAAGGGGCACTGTATTGATTACAATGCATTCCCCTTTATATCACAGTGCCCTTTTACATTTCTGTGCCCCTAGAAATCACAGCCCCCTATTACAGTGCCCTTTGTAGTCATACCACCCCCCCTTTTCTCTCTAATCACAGTGCCCCCTATATATTCAGCAAAGGGACATCCCCATATAGCAAAGGAGACAGCTCAATCCAGCAAAGATATATCCCCATATAACATTGCAACAGCCCAATCCAGCAAATAGAAATACCCATCCAGCAAAGAGCTAGCCCAGTCCAGCAAAGAAACATCCCAATCCAGCAAAGAGACATCCTGTCCAGCAAGGCGACAGCTCAATCTAGCAAAAACACATCCCCTTCCAGCAAAGAGACATCCCCATATAGCAAAGGGAAAGCCCAATCCAGCAAAGACACATCCCCATCCAGCAAAGAGACAGCCCAATCCAGCAAAGAGACATCGCAGACAGCAAAGAGACATCCCATCCAGTAAAGAGACAGACCACTCCAGCAAAGAGATATTCCCATCTAGCAAAGAGACAGCATAATCCAGCAAAGAGACATTGCCATATAACAAAGAGACATCCCAATCCAGAAAAGAGGCATCCCAATCCAGCAAAGAGATAGCCCAGTCCAGCAAAGAGACATCCAAATCCAGCAAAGAGGCATCCCTGTTCAGCAAAGAGACATCCCAATCCAGCAAAGAGATAGCCCAGTCCAGCAAAGAGACATCCCAATCCAGCAAAGAGACATCCCGTCCAGCACAGAGACATCCCATCCAGCAAAGAGACAGCCCAATCCACCCCTGCACCACCGCTACAAAGTGGTAATGTTTAGCTGTAACAATGTGCCGGCCGATGAAGGAGAGCGGAAGCTGTTGTCCCTTCAGTGCCACTGTATGTGCAGCGGCCAGCCCAGGAGGTGTGTGTCCCTTGCAGGCGCTTCCTGTTTTCAGCTGGAGCCATCTCTGCTACTCCTCCTGTTGGCCCTGCTTTAGGCATAGCCACATAGCGAGAGGTGAGTGGCGGCCAAGGTCTGTGTTAACCCTGTCCAGACCGCGTTCACTGCTTACCTCCCACAGTGTCTCCTGGTAATCAACAGACTGCTCTTCTTAGGCCATGTGGCCCGGCAGCCCCAGCACACCAGGAAAATACCCAGTGTGCCCTATGGCCAGTCTGGGCTTGTGCACCAGTACCTGTAGAGTGTAAGCTGCTGTGGTGCAGAGATTGATCTTACTGGCTCAGAGCCCTCTGTACAGCACTGAGGTAAATGTCAGAGCTATGTGAATGAATAATAATAATCGTGTGGTGGGGAGATTAGAGCATAAGCTCCCCAGGTGCAAGAATTGATGCAAATGGCTCAGAGTGTTCTCTGTACAGTACGTTGGTATATGTCAAAGCTATATATGTAAATGTATAATAACAGTGTGTGACTGTGGAGGGACATTAGAGTGTAAGCTTCTTCTATGGTGCTGAGACTGATGTGATTGACACATTGTTCTGTTAGAAGAGTGGCAGAAACTATATAATGTATATGTATTTTATATACAGTTATTTATATATATATATATATATATATATATATATATATATATATACACACACACACACTATGTGTAACAAAGTGGAAGCAAATGGGAACAGCAACTCAGCCACCAAGTAGTAGGCCACGTCACATGACAGAGCGGGGTCAGGCAGCTGGATGAATTGGATGTGGGCAGGAAGGGCGAACAGGGTAATTACTGGAATCAATCCCCTGCATGGCTCTCTCTGCAGCAGCTGAAAGCTGGGTTTTTCAACACCCCCCCCCCCCCACCCCCGGTTGGCTTTCAGCTGCTGCTGCACTGAGAAACATACAGGGGATGTTCCAGTAATTTACCAGCCCCTTCCATTCCTGAATGGACACAATGAGTGATCGGTACCGATCACTCGCTGTGTTCATTCATAAATGAAGCATAGTAAACTGTGTTTTTTTGTGGGGATGTGGGAGCCCTGTCAGGTTGGCTGTATGGGGCCCTGTGGTTTGGGGGGCCCTGTCAGGTTGGCTTTAAGGGGCCCCATGGTTTCTAACAGCAGACCTGCATATAGATAGATAGATAGATAGATAGATAGATAGATAGATAGATAGATAGATAGATGATAGATAGATAGATAGATAGATAGTTGGAAGGATAGATAGATAGATAGATAGATAGATAGATAGATAGATAGATAGATAGATAGATAGATACAGTCATGGCCGAAATTGTTGGCACCCTTGATATTTCTCCAGGAAATCATGTATTTCTCACGAAACGTATTGCATTAACACATGTTTTGCTATACACATGTTTATTCCCTTTGTGTGTATTGGGACAAAACAAAAAAAGGGAGGAAAGAAAGCAAATTCGACATAATGTCACACAAACCTCCAAAAATGGGCTGGACAAAAGTATTGGCACCCTTTCACAACTGCGGATAAATAAGAATGTTACAAGCATGTGATGCTCCTGTAAACTCACCTGGGGCAAGTAACAGGTGTGGGCAATATAGAAATCACACCTGAAAGCAGATAAAAAGGAGAGACGTTCACTTAACCTTTGCATTGTGTGTCTGTCTGTGCCACACTAAGCATGGACAACAGAAAGAGGAGACGAGAACTGTCTGAGGACCTGAGAACCAAAATTGTGGCAAAATATCAACAATCTCAAGGTTACAAGTCCATCTCCAGAGAACTAGATTTGCCTTTGTCCACAGTGCGCAACATTATCAAGAAGTTTGCAACCCATGGCACTGTAGCTAATCTCCCTGGTCGTGGACGGATGAGGAAAATTGATGAAAGATTGCAACGCAGAATAGTCCGGATGGTGGATAAGCAGCCCCAAACATGTTCCAAAGACATTCAAGCTGTCCTGCAGGCTCAGGGAGCATCAGTGTCAGCGCGAACTATCCGTCGACATTTAAATGAAATGAAACGCTATGGCAGGAGACCCAGGAGGACCCCACTGCTGACACAGAGACATAAAAAAGCAAGACTACAGTTTGCCAAAATGTACTTGAGTAAGCCAAAAGCCTTCTGGGAAAACGTCTTGTGGACAGATGAGACCAAGATAGAGCTTTTCGGTAAAGCACATCATTCTACTGTTTACCGAAAACGGAATGAGGCCTACAAAGAACAAAACACAGTACCTACGGTAAAATATGGTGGAGGTTCAATGATGTTTTGGGGTTGTTTTGCTGCCTCTGGCACTGGGTGCCTTGACTGTGTGCAAGGCATCATGAAATCTGAGGATTACCAAAGGATTTTGGGTCGCACTGTAGGGCCCAGTGTCAGAAAGCTGGGTTTGCGTCCAAGATCCTGGGTCTTCCAGCAGGACAATGACCCCAAACATACGTCAAAAAGCACTCAGAAATGGATGGCAAAGAAGCGCTGGAGAGTTCTGAAGTGGCCAGCAATGAGCCCAGATCTACAGTTGTGTCCAAAATTATTCAACCCCCACTGAAATTGAGTGTTTTGGCCAGTTTGACATTGCTTTTGATCATTCAGTCATCTTGCTTACATTTACATTAAAGAGGCACTTGTAGGTCAGACAAATATAACATAACAGTTATAATGAAATAACCACAAATGTCTTTTCTGTGCTCACAGCATTATCAGTTTTATTCAACCCCCAAGTGACATTCAATCTTAGTACTTAGTACAGCATCCTTTTACAGTTATAACAGCTTTTAAACGTGAAGCATAGCTTGACACAAGTGTCTTGCAGCGATCTACGGGTATCTTCGCCCATTCTTCATGGGCAAAGGCCTCCAGTTCAGTCACATTCTTAGGCTTGCGCACTGCAACTGCTTTCTTTAAGTCCCACCAGAGGTTCTCAATCGGATTTAAGTCTGGTGACTGCGATGGCCACTCCAAAATGTTCCAGCCTTTCCTCTGCAACCATGCTCTAGTGGACTTGGAGGTATGCTTGGGATCATTGTCCTGTTGAAAGGTCCAACGTCTCCCAAGCCTCAGGTGTGTGACGGACTGCATCACGTTTCCATCCAATATCTCCTGGTACTGAAGAGAATTCATGGTACCTTGCACACGCTGAAGCTTCCCTGTACCTGCAGAAGCAAAACAGCCCCAAAGCATGATTGACCCTCCACCATGCTTCACAGTAGGCAAGGTGTTCTTTTCATCATAGGCCTTGTTCTTCCTCCTCCAAACATAGCGTTGATCCATGGGCCCAAACAGTTCTAATTTTGTTTCATCAGTCCACAGAACACTATCCCACAACTTTTGTGGTTTGTCCACATGGCTTTTGGCATACTGCAGTCGACTCTTCTTATTCTTTGGAGACAGCAAGGGGGTACGCCTGGGAGTTCTGGCACGGAGGCCTTCATTACGCAGTGTGCGTCTTATTGTCTGGGCTGAAACTTCTGTACCCACATCTGACAAATCTTTTCTCAGTTCCTCAGCAGTCACACGGGGACTTCTCTCCACTCTACGCTTCAGGTAGCGCACAGCAGTCGAAGTCAGCATCTTCTTTCTGCCACGACCAGGTAGCGTTTCAACAGTGCCCTTTGCCTTGAATTTGCGAATGATGCTTCCTAAGGTGTCTCTTGGTATGTTTAACATCTTTGCAATCTTCTTATAGCCATTGCCCTTCCTGTGAAGAGAAATCACCTCTTCTCTTGTCTTCCTGGACCATTCTCTTGCCTTCACCATGTTTGTAACCACACCAGTAAATGTCTAGAAGGAGCTGAGTATCACAGTCATTTTAAAGCTGCCTAATTGGTGCTTATTATGCTTGATTGCTGCTCGGTGACATCCACAGGTGTTTTCAATACCTGATGGAAAGCACCTGTATGAACCTCTGTTCTTCAGAGTGGTAGTCTTTAAGGGGTTGAATAATTGTGGCAATGAAGAAACCACATAAGAACCATTTACTACTGTATTACATAAACAATTGATGTCATTTTAGTTGCATTTGGGTAGTTACAACGTCCTTGTAGGATTTGATTCTGAATACAATTCCAAATGTACACTATAGTCCCTAAACCCCTTTACAGCATTGGGGGTTGAATAATTTTGGACACAACTGTAAATCCCATTGAACACCTGTGGAGAGATCTTAAAATTGCTGTTGGGAAAAGGTGTCCTTCCAATAAGAGAGACCTGGAGCTGTTTGCAAAGGAAGAGTGGTCCAAAATTCCGGGTGAGAGGTGTCAGAAGCTTATTGATGGTTATAGGAAGCGACTGATTTCAGTTATGTTTTCCAAAGGGTGTGCAACCAAATATTAAGTTAAGGGTGCCAATACTTTTGTCCAGCCCATTTTTGGGGTTTTGTGTGACATTATGTCATATTTGCTTTTCTGCCTCTGTTTTATATTTGTTCCAATACATACAAAGGGAATAAACATGTGTATAGCAAAACATGTGTTAATGCAATACCTTTTTTGTGTGAAATACTTGATTTTCAGGAAAAATATCAAGGGTGCCAACAATTTCGGCCATGACTGTAGATAGATAGATAGATAGATAGATTATAGATAGATAGATTATAGATAGATAGATAGATAGATAGATAGATAGACACTCACTGGCCTCTTTATTAGGTACACCTGTTCAATTGCTTGGTAACACAAATTGCTAATTAGCCAAACAGATGGCAGCAACTCTTTTCATACTGTATAATAATAATAATAGTGTATGACTGGAGGGGGGGCATTAGAAATACACGTGTATATTAATAATAATAAGAAGATCATGCGACTGTGATGGGGACGTTAGAGGGTAAGCTCTTCTGTTGCAGAGATTGATGTGATAGGTGCAGTTTTCTCTGTACAACACTTTCAAATATGTCAGAGATATGAAAATGTATAATAATAGTAGTGTGTGACTGTGATGGGGGCTTTAGAGTGTAAGCTCTTCTGGCACTGTGACTAATGTGAATAGCTGTGTTTTCTGTACATCACTGTGGAATATGTCAGAGATATGAAAATGTATAATAATAATAGCAGTGTATGACTGTGATGGGGCCTTTAGAGTGTAAGCTCTTCTGGTGCAGAGATTGATGTGACAGGTGCAGTTTTCTCTGTACATCACTGTGGAATATGTCAGAGATATACAGTGAGGAACAGAAGTATTTGAACACCCTGCGATTTTGCAAGTTCTCCCACTTAGAAATCATGGAGGGGTCTGAAATTCACATTGTAGGTGCATTCCCACTCTGAGAGACAGGATTTTAAAAACAAATTCAGGAAATCACATTGTATGTTTTGTAAAGAATGTATTTGTCTTGCACTGCTGAACAGAAGTATTTGAACACCTGAGAAGATCAGTGTTAATATTTGGTACAGAAGCCTTTGTTTGCAATTACAGAAGTCAAACGTTTCCTGTAGTTCTTGACCAGGTTTGCACTGCAACAGGGATTTTGGCCCACTCCTCCACACAGATCTCCTCTAGATCTGTCAGGTGTCGCTGAGCAACATGGAGTTTTAGCTCCCTCCAAAGATGTTCTGTTGGATTTAGGTCTGGAGACTGGCTAGGCCACTCCAGAACCTTGATATGCTTCTTACGGAGCCACTCCTTGGTTATCCTGGCTTTGTGCTTCGGGTCGTTGTCATGTTGGAAGACCCAGCCACGACCCATCTTCAATACTCTGACTGAGGGAAGGAGGTTGTTGCTCAAAATCTCACAATAAATGGCCCCATTCATCCTCTCCTTAATAGGGATGGTGTTCTTGGGATGCAACTCATCCTTTTTCCTCCAAACATGACAAGTGAAGTTTAGACCAAAAAGTTCTACTTTGGTCTCATCTGACCACATGACTTTCTCCCATGCCTCCTCTGGATCATCCAGATGGTCATTGGCAAACTTCAGACGGGCCTGGACATGTGATGACTTGAGCAGGGGAACCTTCCGTGCAATGCATGATTTGAAACCATGACGGCGTAGTGTTCTACCAACAGTGACCTTTGAAACTGTGGTCCCAGCTCTCTTCATGTCATTGACCAGCTCCTCCCTTGTAGTTCTGAGCTGATTCCTCACCTTTCTTATCATCAGTGATACCCCACGAGGTGAGATCTTGCATGGAGCCCCAGTCCGAGGGAGACTGACCGTCGTCTTTAGCCTCTTCCATTTTCTAAAATTGCTCCAACAGTTGATCTATTTTCACCAAGCTGCTTGGCAATTGCCCCATAGCCCTTTCCAGCCTTGTGGAGGTCCACAATTTTGTCTCTGGTGTCTTTTGACAGCTCTTTAGTCTTGCCCATGGTAGTAGTTGGTGTCTGACTGTGGGGTCTGAGGTGTCTTTAAAGAGCTCAGACAGGTGCTACTAAGTTAGATTAATGAGTGGAGTAGAGGTGGACTTTTTAAAGGCACAGTAACAGGTCTTTGAGAGCCAGAATTCTTGCTGTTTCTTAGGTGTTCAAATACTTATGTTCAGCAGTGCAAGACAAATACATTCTTTAAAAATCATACAATGTGATTTCCTGAAATTTTTAAATTCTGTCTCTCAGAATGGGAATGCACCTACAATGTGAATTTCAGACCCCTCCATGATTTCTAAGTGGCAGAACTTGCAAAATCGCAGGGTGTTCAAATACTTCTGTTCCTCACTGTATACTGTAAATGCATAGTGATAGCAATGTGTGACTGTGGTGGGATATTAGAGTGTAAGCTCACTGGGTGCAAATAGTAATAACAGTAACAACAATGTTTCTAATAGTTAGCAGCATTGTCTATGGATCATTCCTTATTTGCACAGGATTTTCATATTACAGAGGGATAAATATTTCCTAATAAACAGAAAGCTTTATAATGTGGATTGACAAGTCAGTCATTTAGCTACGTGTCCCCTGTCCCCCCTCCACCCTCCCTAAAGAGATTAGCGCCCCCCTCTGGGGCATGTCAGAGGAGGAAATAGAAGCCTTTAATATCAGCGGGGAGCTGGAACAATAGCCCAGTTCATTATATTCCTGATTGGTCTCATTGGCAGTGTTTTACATTTCTTAATAGGAGATTTGCTTCCTTACCTTATCTCCGATCCACTCCTGTTTGATCTTGCATGGCTGCCGGTGTACAAATGTCATTTCAGGCATGACTTTCCCTCCAGCCCTGTGGGCTAGGCCTATAAAATGACCCGGTCAGGGACGGCAGCGACTTATCGCTTCGTTGGCTCTGGGGCATCAGATTAATTTCTACAACATCATTTAAGGAAATTGGCATTTTAATTTAAAATCTTCCGTGTTGTAAATCCCTAACCTTAATGGACGCACTAAATCTTTATTTTCTTATTTGCGACTTTTATTATGAAATTATAGATTTAGCAGTCGACTCATGGAATCCCTTAACTGCAAAGCGTTTTCCACCAGTGCATATTGTTATTGTACATGGACCTTGCTCATGGAATTTCAATTTTCTAGTGCTTCTGTTTTGGTCCAGGCTGACTTCACAGTATAACAAAGTTCCTGCAAATTGGTCAGCTTATTCATACTACGAATCCCCTCTGTCCCACCACCATTCATACTATGAAGCCCCCCATTCCACCACCACCCCACAAGACCCCATTTTGGTCAGAGCTGAGATGATAAGAGTTAGGGTCGCTAATCAAAGTAGTACATATTGGGAGTTGACATTGTACATGGAAGTTGAATATGGAATATTCCAATTTGGATTGTTTCTCTTTTGGTTCAGGCTTACTTTATAGTATTACGAAGTTCCTGCAAAATTGTTAGCCACGGATCCATTCTACAAATCCCCCCCATTCTCCAACAGTCCCAGAGGATTCCATTTTGGTCAGAGCTGAGTTGATAAGAGTTAGGGTCACTAATCAAAGTAGTACATATTGGGAGTTGACATTGTACATGGAAGTTGAATATGGAATGTTCCAATTTGGATTGTTTCTCTTTTGGTTCAGGCTTACTTTATAGTATTACGAAGTTCCTGCAAAATTGTTAGCCACAGATCCATACAATGAATCCCCCACCTCCCACCCCATTCTCCTACAGTCCCAGAGGATTCCATTTTAGTCAAGAATGACTTGATAAGAGTTAGGGCCACAAATATTAAAGTACATATTCAGAGTTAATAATGTCAATTGAAGTTGCTTATGGAATAATCTATTTTGGAAAGTTTCCATTGTAGTCCAGGCTGCTTTATAGTATTACGAAGCTCCTGCAAATTGGTCAGCTACAGATTCCTTCTATGAATCCTCCCCATTCCACTACAACCCCACAAGATTCCCCTTATGAGAGTTGATGAGAGTTAGGCACTAATAAAGAAGTACATATTGGAAGTTATTATTGTACATGGCAGTTGCTTATGGAATATCCCATTTTGGAGCATTTCTGTTTTTGCCCATGCTTACTTTATAGTATTACAAAATTCCTGCAAATTGGTCTGCTACAGATTCCTTCTATGAATCCTCCCATTCCACTACAATATTCATCTTTTGGTCAAGGATGAGTTGATGAGAGTTAGAGCCACAAATAAAGAAGTACAAATTGGGAGTTATTATTGTACATGAAAGTTGTTTATGGAATATTCAATTTTGGAGTGTTTCTGTTTTGGTCCAGGCTGACCTCATATTATTACAAAGTTTCTGCAAATTGGTCAGCCACAGTTTCATACTATGAATCCCCCCATTCTGCCACCATCCCATGGGGTTCTATTTTTGTTAAAGATGAGAGTTAGGGCCACAGATAGTAAAGTATACATTCAGAGTTAATAATGTACATGGAAGTTGCTTGTGGAAAATCCCATTTTGGAGTGTTTCTGTTTTTGCCCATGCTTACTTTATAGTATTCCAAAATTCCTGCAAATTGGTCAGCTACAGATTCCTTCTATGAATCCTCCCATTCCACTACAAGATTCCCCTTTTGGTCAAGGATGAGTTGATGAGTGTTAGAGCCACTAATAAAGAAGTACATATTGGGAGTTATTATTGTACATGGAAGTT
Organism: Staurois parvus; assembly: GCF_062004578.1. NCBI lineage: Eukaryota > Metazoa > Chordata > Amphibia > Anura > Ranidae > Staurois > Staurois parvus. The sequence continues at coordinate 933,706 of NW_028319121.1, read as the reverse complement.
AATGGAATATTTCATTTTGGAGTGTTTTTGTTTTGGTCCAGGCTTACCTTATAGTATTACAAAGTTTCTGAAAATGTCATACTATGAATCCCTCTGTCCTGCCACCATCCAACAGGGTACTATTTTGGTCAAAGATGAGAGTTAGGGCCACAGATAATAAAGTACACATTCAGGGCTAATAGTGTACATAAAAATTGCTTATGGAAAATTCCATTTTGGAGTGTTTTCTGTTTTTGCCCATGCTTACTTTATAGTATTACGAAATTTCTGCAAATTTGTTAGCCGTGCATCCATACTATGAATCCCCTCTGTTCCGCCATTACAGAATTTCATTTTGGTCAAGGATAACTTGATGAGCATTAGGGCCACAAAATAAGGGCAGGGACAAGGGGTGGGCAGTAGGAACAGCCACCCTGGGTGCAATGGTTTATTGCAATAATGGGGGCACCCTGTGCTTAGTTCCTTCTGTTACAAGACTGACAGGAGTAGTGACAGCAGCATCACTACTCCTGTCAGCCCAGCACTGGGAGCAGCAAGGAGAGAGTCAGGAGGAGGTGCGGGTTGCGCACCCCTTAAGCAAATCCTCTAAGCTTGCACATCATGAACGGGGATGGGGGGGCACAGTTTGGCATCTTTGCCTTGGGCACTGTATAGCCTTGTCCCTGCACTGCTTCATAGTCCTACAAAGTTACTGAAAATTAGTCAGCCTATTCATACTACGAATTCCCGCTGTTCTGCTAACACCGCACAGCATTCCATTTCTGTCAAGGGTGAGCTGGGGCCATTAACTAAAGAAGAGTTAACATTGCACATGGAAGTTGATTATGGGATGTTCCATTTTGGAATGTTTCCATTTTGGTCCAAGCTTACTTTATAGTATTATGAAGTTCCCACACATTTGTTAGCCATGGATCCATACTACGAATCCCCTCTGTTCCATCATCACAGAATTTCAATTTGGTCAAGGATGACTTGATGAGCATTAGGGCACAATATAAAAAAATACATTTACTGAGTTATTACATGGAAGTTATTTATGGAATATTTTATTTTGGAATGTTTTCATTTTGGTGCAGACTGACTTCATAGTATTTCTGTAGATTACTCAACCACCACGCACAGGAATCCATTTTGATCACGCATGACTTGATGAGAGTCAGAGCTGCAAGTATGTATTAGGAGTTAATATTGTACATAGAATTTGCTTATGGAATATTCAATTTTGGAATCTTTCCATTTTGGTCCAGGCTGACTTCACAGAATTAGGAAGCTCCTGCACATTTGTCAGCCACAGAATCATGTTACGAATCCCCCTGTTCAGAGACCTGTTCTGATAATAGCAAATCAATGAGAGGACAAACTTCCAATGGGAGGACAAATCAATTGGAGGAAAATCCTTACAGGAGCAGGCACACACACCATAGTCTCAAATCAGGTCTTGCTCCCAGGAGCTGTCTGTCACCCAGTATCCACAGGTAGATCCTCAGTGAAGGACAGTGCCCGCCAGCAAACATAATCCTTTACCTATCTTCTCCAAGCCCTCAGTCCAGCACCTGCTGAAGCCCAGACTGCAGTATCTTGTCTCACTACCTCCCAGGGGCAGTAGCCACAGGAGAACTGGAACCCTCCCTGGAAAGAAAAGAACACCCTGGAAAGACCTCCAATACATTTGTCACCTCCCCAGCCACCTTCTGGATGCTCCTTCCAGGGATTGGCTGGGGTATGACAAATATTCATACTGGCCATTTGTCTTTCCCTGCCCTATATTCTGGAAGCTTCTTCCAAGAGCAGGTGAGAGAAATCTAGGGGGGGGGGGGTACAACTGGGGGAATCAATGGTGGAGAAGGATCTAGGGGATTCTGGTAGAGCACAAGCTTAATATTGGCATGCAATGCCAAGCTTCGAATTCTAAAGCGAGCAAAATCCTCTCTTGTATTAAAAGAGGTATAGACTCCAGAGAGAGAGATATCATTTCCCCCGGGTACAAATCATTAGTAATACCTCATCTGGAATATGCAGTTCAGTTTTGGGCACCAATTCACAAAAAGAACATTGGGGAACTGGAGAAAGTACAGAGAAGGGCAACCAAACTGATAAGAGGCATGGAGGAGATCAGCTATGAGGAAAGATTAGAGGAACTGAATTTATTCTCTCTTCAGAAGAGGAGATTAAGGGGGATATGATCTCCATGTATAATACATAAGGGGGGATATGATCACCATGTATAATACATAAGGGGGGATATGATCTCCATGTATAATACATAAGGGGGATATGATCTCCATGTATAATACATAAGGGGGGGATATGATCTCCATGTATAATACATAAGGGGGGATATGATCACCATGTATAATACATAAGGGGGGATATGATCTCCATGTATAATACATAAGGGGGGATATGATCTCCGTGTATAATACATAAGGGGGGATATGATCTCCATGTATAATACATAAGGGGGGATATGATCTCCATGTATAATACATAAGGGGGATATGGTCTCCATGTATAATACATAAGGGGGGATATGGTCTCCATGTATAATACATAAGGGGGGATATGATCTCCATGTATAATGCATAAGGGGGGATATGATCTCCATGTATAATACATAAGGGAGGAAATGATCTCCATGTATAATACATAAGGGGGGATATGATCTCCATATATAATACATAAGGGGGGATATGATCTCCATGTATAATACATAAGGGGGGATATGATCTCCATGTATAATACATAAGGGGGGATATGATCTCCATGTACAATACATAAGGGGGGATATGATCTACATATATAATACATAAGGGGGATAGGATCTCCATGTACAATACATAAGGGGGAATATGATCACCATGTATAATACATAAGGGGGGATATGATCTCCATGTATAATACATAAGGGGGGAAATTATCTCCATATATAATACATAAGGGGAGATATGATCTCCATGTATAATACATAAGGGGGGATATGATCATCATGTATAATACATAAGGGGGGATATGATCTCCATGTATAATACATAAGGGGGATATGATCTCCATGTATAATACATAAGGGGGGGATATGATCTCCATGTATAATACATAAGGGGGATATGATCTCCATGTATAATACATAAGGGGGGATATGATCTCCATGTATAATACATAAGGGGGATATGATCTCCATGTATAAATACATCAGTGGTTCATATAGTGAACTCGGTGTAGAGCTATTCACCCTGAGGTCAACACAGAGGACAAGGGGGCACTCTTTACATCTGGAGGAAAAGAAATGTAATCTCCAAACACGGAAAGGTTTCTTCACAGTGAGAGCTGTGAAAATGTGGAATAGACTCCCTCAAGAATTGGTTCTGGCCAGCTCAGTGGATTGCTTCAAAAAAGTCCTGGATTATCTCTTTAAATACACAGAATATAACTGGATATAACATTTATAGGTAAAGTTGATCCAGGGAATATCCAATTGCCTCTCGGGGGATCAGGAAGGAATTTTTTCCTAGCAGGTGCAAATTGGACCATGCGTTGCTGGGGTTTTTTTTTGCCTTCCTCTGGATCAACTGTGGGTGTAGGATCATAGCTTTTTTTTTTTTCTATGGTTGAACTGGATGGACTTTTGTCTTTTTTCAGCCAGTTTACTAACTATGTAAATCAAACCCCTAGCTAGGAATCCCCGACCAGACAAAAATGATTAATTACGGCTCCACTGACTACAGTGAAGCCAAAAAACTAAATTTAGTTTAGCAGCCATACTAGAGGAAGGTGTTACATAAGGGCCACAGAATAAAGAAGTGGCCTGGCCTTTCTCAACCTTTTGAACAAGGAGAAACCCCTGAAAATAACTTTCAGGCCTCAAGGAACCCCTGCTAATGATTATTATATCTCCAGCTCATGGGACATTATGTTGAAGAATGCTCCGTTCACTGGTGGTCATTGGGAAGAATACCTTTTACATTGCTGGTCTGAAGAAGTATACTACTTACATTGGTTGGTCATTGAAAAGAACGCTTCTTACATTGGTGGCCTGTGGGAAGAATGCTCCTTACCTTGATGGTCAGTGGGAAGAATGCCCCTTACATTAGTGGTCATGGAAAGAATGTTCCTTACATTGGTGACCAGGCAGAAGAATGCTCTTACATTGGTGGTCAGTGGGAAGAATGCACCCTTACATTAGTGGTCAATAGGAAGAATGCTCTTTACATTGGTGATCAGTGGAAAGAATGTCCCTTACATTGATGACCAGTGAGAAAAATGCTTCTTACTTTGGTGGTCAGTAGGAAATATACTCCTTACATTGGTTGGTCAATGAAAAGAATGCTTCTTACATTGGGGATCAATGAGAAGAATGCTCTGTACATTGGTGGTCAGTGGAAAGACTGATCCCTTACAGATAACTAAAAAGATTGGTGGTAATTTATCTGAGAGGAAGAAATGTCTCAATTCCTAAGGAACCCTTATTGAAAAAAGCTGGTCCAGACAGTCCCTGAACAGGTGTCATCAGGGCCTTATATCATGTAGCAATCAAGGAGATCAATGAGTGGCTGATGCTGTTTCTGTAGTCTGTGTGGGCCAGATTGTCAGAGAATATCTCAGAGGCCAATGGGGCCAACAAAAGTAACCCTTGAAATAACTTTCTTGTCTCAGACAACCCCTGCTAATAATTACTACTGTATATCTACAACTCATGATACATTATTGTGATGGTCAATGGGAAGCAGGGGCGGACTGACCATTTGGAAACTCGGGCACTGCCCAAGGGCACAGGGTCAGTAGGGGGCCCCATAAGATGCCCCTGGTACCTTTTTCATAGGCTTTTTTGAGTTTGGCAAGGACACAGGGGCCCCATGATTCCCTATTGCCCGGGGACCCCATGAGTTGTCAGTCCACCCCTGATGGGAAGAATGGTCCTCACACTTGTGGTCATTTTGAAGAATTACCCCCTTACAGATAGCTACAACGATCAGTGGTGTCAGTGGGAACTTATCTGAGAGGCGGAAATTGCTCAAGGAACCCCTAGCAACCTCTGGTGGAACCTTGGTTGAGAAACCCTGTTCTAGACTGACAAAACCTGGCAAGAGCATGAAGCATCCTAATACCTATGTTCTAAAAGGCAGGAAAATGTACAAGACAAGCAACCTGGCAGCAGCCACTGCAATTTCATCAGCCCCTTATATTTATCTGTCTGACTTTTCATGGCATATGACTTGTAATGTGGTACCTTTTCCTCTTTGATTCAGTATGTTTAGACAGAGCAAGGGCCTGTAGGCACACTGTAGCGAAAATGGACTAAAATAACCCCATGGTTTGTTATTATTGCATCTACTGGTCACCAATTATGGGGGTTACTATTTCAGCCACTGAGATCAATGCCATGGGTTATTATTAGTGTAAGTGGTCGCAGTAACAACCCCCAGCATTGGCATCAGTGGCCATAGTAATAACCCCCAGCATTGGTGTCAGTGGCCATATAAATAACCCCCAGCATTGGTGTCAGTGGCCATAGTAATAACCCCCAGCATTGGCGTCAATGGCCATAGTAGTAGCCCCCAGCAATGGTGTCAGTGGCCATAGTAATAACCCCCAGCATAGGTGCCAGTGGCCATAGTAATAACCTCCAGCATTGGTGTCAGTGGCCATAGTAATTACCCTCAGCACTGGCTCTAAGTATATCAGTAATTAATGAGGTGGGAAAGAAATTACAAGGGAAGGCAAAAAATAAGCAGATTAAACTTCAGCTTTAAGTCCTGAATACAGTCATTAAATAAAGCAAATATATACAAAAGCACATTACATTCCCTCTAATGACAGGCAGTTCCTCTACTGTTCTCAGTGAATTATCTGCCCATCTATGACCACTCCAACACAAAGTATCTCCAAGCTGTTGGCCAGCAATGTATTCTTTTCATTTCACATGATCCTTTTGGCAGGACATGAAAGAATGACTCATTATGGAACAGCAAGGAGTTAACAATTTGTAATAACTAATCTCTGCTCATTAAATTATGGACCCTTAATATTTAAAGTCACCACCGGCACTTAATCAGGTTCTGAAAGCCTTGGTTATCATCCTGAGATCAGAAGTGGTTATGGCCTCTATTACCCATAAAGTCTGATCCAAGTGAGATAGCGGAGGGCTGTCACGGTGCTTTCTCTGCATGCTGACTAACCAGTGCCTAGTCTGTGACTAATCTGTCAGATCTGACTACAGTCGGTGCAATAAAGAAGGTGAAGTCAGCCATGTAATGTCCCCACCTCTGCACACTGCTGTTTTTTTCATTGTGCCCTGAAAATAGCAATGCCCAAGGACTTCTTACCTGCGAAGGACACCTGCAAAAGACTCAAGAGTCCCAGTCACCTTTATACAGCCAAGTCCATAGGGACTGAGTATATTCACAGTCTGATGGAGGTGATGAAAACCAAAGTTCATGGGCCAATTTACACATTGTGCGTTGTGTTGATGCATGCACGTTAACACAGCGTAGTATTATGGAGTGCTTAAATCACAGATGAACTCCAGGCAGATATTAGTCTAATGCAGCTCTATTTTTAAATTTATTAGTTATTGCAAGTGTAAGTACCTGAATTTGACATAATAACAAGTCAATCACCGATAAAACAGAGCTCAGACTTTAGGAGGGTAAAAAATGAACCAGTCAGCTGTGGCGCAGTGCACATGTGCTCATGAGGGACATGCTGATACGAGGAGAGAGGAGAATGACAGAGAGGTAAGCTCATCAGTGCACTGCTTCTCTTTTTACTGTCTAGTCACAGGATGTGGAGAAGACCTGAAAGTGTGACTTAAGTGCAGCAAAGAAAAATATAGTCTCCTGCCTTGTAGGGTTATGTGTAAAGTGCAGGGTTAGCGGAAAAGTACAGGTTAGATTGAGGGATAGGGTTGGGTGTAAGGTGGAGGGTAAGCTGAGAGTAGAGAGTTAGATTGAAGGATAGGGTTAGGAGGAAGATGGAAGGTTACTTGAAGGTTAAGGTATAGCTTGAGGGATAGGCATTGGTGTAAGGTGGAGGGTTAGGTGAAAATTACGGGTTAGATTGAGGGATAGGCCTTGGTGTAAGGTGGAGGGTTAGGTGAAAATTATGGGTTAGACTGAGGGATAGGCCTTGGTGTAAGGTGGAGGGTTAGGTGAAAATTACGGGTTAGATTGAGGGATAGGCCTTGGTGTAAGGTGGAGGGTTAGGTGAAAATTATGGGTTAGACTGAGGGATAGGCCTTGGTGTAAGGTGGAGGGTTAGGTGAAAATTATGGGTTAGATTGAGGGATAGGCCTTGGTGTAAGATGGAGGGTTAGGTGAACATTATGGGTTAGATTGAGGGATAAGCTTTGGTGTAAGGTGGAGGGTTAGGTGAAAATTGAGGGATAGAGTCTGGTGTAAGGTGGACATTTAGACTGAGGGATAGGTTTAGGTGTAAGGTAAAGTTTTAGCTGTAGGCTAAGAGGGAGATTAAGGGATAAAGTCAGGTGTAAGGTGAAAGTTAAAGCGGTAGTAAACCCCTGGACAAAAGACAAAACAATGTAAGTTTAGGTCATAATGTACTAGTATGCACCGCGTACTAGTACATTATGACTGACCTACCTATACATGGAGCCTTCCAGCACCACTCAATCACAGCTCTCCAAAGCTGCCATCTTTACCTGGTCTTCCTCTCAGGTTTGCAGGCTCTGGCATTATGAATGGCTGGAGCCATGATGACAGCGCTCTGCACAGCGATCCCTTAGCTGTGGTACGGAGCTCTGAAGGGACTCCACAGCACACCGTCCCTTCAGAGCGCATGCATCGGTGACATCACCAGCTGCATGTTTTGTGAATTTAAAAAGTGGACTTTACTTCCACTTTAGGGTTAGATTGAGGGATAGTCTGTAGTGTAAGGTGGAGGGTTAGGTGAAAGTTACGGATTCAATTGAGGGATAGTGTTAGGTGTCAGGTGGAGGGTTAGGTGAAAAATAAGGGTTAGAATGAGGAATAGGATTAGGTGTAAAGTGGAGGATTAGATAAAAGTTAAGGGTTAGGTGAAGGTTAAGGGTTAGATTGAGGGATAGAATTTAGTGTAAATTGGAGGGTTAGGTGAAAGTTAAGAGTTAGATTGAAGGATAGTGTCAGATATAAGGTGAAGGGTTAGGTAAAGGTTAAGGGTTAGATTGAGGGATAGGGTTAGGTGTAAAGTGGAGAATTAGGTGAAAGTTAAGGGTTAGATTGAGGGATAAGGTCAGATGTATGGTGAAAGGCTAGGTCAAGGTAAAGGGTTAGATTGAGGGATAGGGTTAAATGTAAGTTAAATAGTTGGGTGAAGGTTAAGAGTTAGATTGAGGGATAGGGTTAGGTGTAAGGTGAAGGGTTAGGTGAAAGTTAAGGGCTAGATTGAGGGATAGGGTTAGGTGTAAGGTGAAGGGTTAGGTGAAAGTTAATTGTTAGATTGAGGGATAAGGTCAGATGTATGGTGAAAGGCTAGGTCAAGGTAAAGGGTTAGATTGAGGGATAGGGTTAAATGTAAGGTAAATAGTTGGGTGAAGGTTAAGAGTTAGACTGAGGGATAGGGTTAGGTGTAAGGTGAAGGGTTACATGAAAGTTAAGGGTTAGATTGAGGGATAGGATTTAGTGTAAGGTGGAAGGTCATGTGAAAGTTAAAATTTAGATTGAGGGATAGGATTAGGTGTAAAGTGGAGGGTTAGGTGAAAGTTAAGGATTAGATTGAGGGACAGGATCAGTTGTAAATTGAAAGGTCGGGTGAAGGTTAAGGGTTAGAGTGAGGGATAGGGTTAGGTGTAAAGTGGAGGATTAGGTGAAAGTTATGCATTAGATTGAGGGATAGGGTTAGGTGTAAAGTTATGGATTAGGTGAAAGTTATGGATTAGATTGAGGGATAGTGTTAGGTGTAAAGTTATGGATTAGGTGAAAGTTATGGATTAGATTGAGGGATAGGGTTAGGTGTAGAGTGGAGGATTAGGTGAAAGTTATGGATTAGATTGAGGGATAGGGTTAGGTGTAAAGTTATGGATTAGGTGAAAGTTATGGATTAGATTGAGGGATAGGGTTAGGTGTAGAGTGGAGGATTAGGTGAAAGTTATGGATTAGATTGAGGGATAGGGTTAGGTGTAGAGTGGAGGATTAGGTGAAAGTTATGGATTAGGTGAAAGTTATGGATTAGATTGAGGGATAGAGTTAGGTGTAAAGTGGAGGATTCGATGAAAGTTATGGATTAGATTGAGGGATAGAGTTAGGTATAAAGTGGAGGATTAGGTGAAAGTTATGGATTAGATTGAGGGATAAATTTAGGTGTAAGGTGAATAGTTGGGTGAAGGTTTAGAGTTAGATTGAGGGATAGGGTTAACAGATGAATTAAAAATTTGGGCGACCATCGGGGACTACTGGTCACACCTGGTGGATAAATGGTGCCATGTCCCGGAATCAGAAATTGAATATGTACAGAACTAATTTGGATTTGCTAGGAAGCAGATTTTTGTTGCAAAACATGTTGGGCTAATGCAACAGTAGAACCCCCCGGATTGGAAGAAGTGGACCGACCCATCATCCACTAGTGTCCATAATGAGAAGTTTAACTTCACATTCTTTTTGGGGGGAGACCACTGGAGCCTATCAATGCAATGCAACAGATACTTTTTAATTAGTGGTATTTTCTAGACAAGTTATGTTAATAAAGATATATATGGTTTTCTATATTTGTGGTACGGGGGGATAGGGTTAGGTGTAAAGTGAATAGTCGGGTGAAGGTTAATAGTTAGATTGAGATGTAGGGTTAAGTGAAAGGTAAGTATTAGATTGAGGGATAGAGTTAAGTGTAAGGTGAAGGGTTGGGTGAAGTTTGAGGGTTAGACTGGGGGATAGGGTTAGGTGTTAGGTGAAGGTTAGGGGATTAGAATGAGGAAAAGAATTAGATGTAAGGTTGAGGGTTAGAGGGCGGCACAGTGGCTTAGTGGTTAGCATGTCTACAGTGCAGTAAGTGGGTCAAGGGTTCAATTCCCAACCATGGCGCCTCCTGCATGGAGTTTGCATGTTCTCCCTGTGCTTGCGTGGGTTTCCTCTGGGTACTCCACGTTCCCTCCCACACTCCAAAGACATGCTGGTTGGTTAATTGGCTCCTGTCTAAATTGTCCTAGTTTCATCCCTGGCCACGCGGGATCTCCTGCATGGTAGGGGTTGGGGAAAGACCTGGCAACCTACCCTGTAAAATAATTGCTAAGAGTCGCTTACGAGTGACAGTCCATGCAATCGCCAAGGGTCAGATACGACTGAATGGATAGAGAGAGAGGAGGGTTAGGAAGAGAGTTATGGGTTAGACTAGGTGAGCTGAATAGGTATAAACCCAATCACTAAAATCTAATATCAGCTTATTTAGACTGAACTCCAGGGAGATATAAAAGACATAGATCTAATTAGCTCCCTGTACAGCATGGCTGGAGTGTGAGAGGAAGAAGCAGCACAAGGAACAAATCAGTTCATTTGCTGACAATATACATGCTGATAGGAGGAGAGATCAGAGTGACAGTGTGATGTCATAGAGTGCAGCATGTTGCCCAACACTTTTACATCCCCCACTACCACCTGCTACTGCCCACAATAGTGTCTGGCCCCTCCAGACAGTAAAAGCAGGTGGAGATTAATGTATATCCATTCCCTGATCTCCTTCTTGAGTAATGAAGCTGAAAGCGACAATTTTTTCACTTCCGGTTTCAGTTCATTCATTTGCTGGCCAGTCTGGCTGGGGAAGCAGCTAATTAAGCAACCCTGTTCTTGACTGACTGCAGTAGACATGGGGGGGTTATTAGACCCCCTGTAAGAGGGGCTTTGTTTGTTTGGCTGTATTTGGCACCAAGAGCACAAGTCCCTTTCTCCATTCCAGCCCTGCTAGAATACTGTTCCTCCTGCTGAGATTGAACCCTCCGCCATTTTCTGCTGTGCTCCTTGCCCTAGATCTCCAAATGACATTCCCGGCCATATCCCCAGGGAAGGAATGTTCACACAAGAAGTCGTTTTGCTGCACTTTACTGGTTGTATTCAGGAAATGGCATTACAGTCACATCACAAAGACATACATTCCAGAGTCACTTGACATTACACAGTCAATCACATTTAGTGGATGGTCCGCAGTAGTCACAAGTGAAAGCATGTGCGGCACCTCAATAGCCATCTCTCCTACAGTCTCTCCTGTCCCCAGGGTCATCACTACTCACAGGACTGGGTTCTCTGTAGTCATCTCCATGCTAGGTACATCTCTCCCGGGGGACCCTCCAGGGAAGCAGCCTCACACAGGGATCTCCAGCCTGGCCTAAAAGGTCTTTTGCAATCCGCCCTCAGCTCTATAAGGGACAAAAAAACTTTAGCCGGCTCCTCATACGTACAGTTCCACTCCACCTAGCCTCCTGCTCTGTTCGAGCATACGTTTGCTGGCTACATTCTCATAGGTGTGGGATGTGTAGCTCCCATGCCCCAAGTGTGTCTGTGCTCCTCCCTACCTGACTTATATATGAGGAATGCCTCACCCTTCACATCACTGAAAGAAGGCCCTACCTAAAAGGGGCCTAACATCTGGTGACACTACCTGCTATACCACACTATTCTGGTGCAGAGCCACCTAGTGGCCAAGTATCTAACTGCACCTGCTTGCACCCTGCCCATGCTATCACATTGCTTTTTAGCCTCCTTGTGATAGCAATAAAGTGCAAAATAATACAAACAACTAAAACAAAATAAAATAAATAAATAAAAGCCCCCTCCATCATCCTACGCATGCCCGCAAAAGCAAACATTATCATAGGTCACCTGTATGTAAACAGCAATTGTACCACACATGAGGAATCACCAAGAACGTCAGAGTGAAATCAATCATTCTAGTTCTATAATTCACAGTTAACTCTGAGCTGATAACCTGTAAAGGCTTTTAAAGCATTGCCTATAGACAATATTGGTTACCATAGTTTTCCGCCATTTTACAGGTAGGCAGTTTTGAGGCTTGGCATGTTTGGTATCTAGTTAATCGACGCAAACCTGTCTTTTATATTTTGACCCAAAAAAATGAGTATTATGTACTAAAATTCAATTCAGTATATTTTACCCTGAAAAATATGCGTTTAACCACTTCCCGACCGGCCGTTGCATATAAACAGCCGGACAGTGGCAGTGCAGGGTCAGTTGGCCATTTATAAACGGCCTCCCCTCACCCTGCTTGTGCGCGCTCCCTGGGAGCGTGCAGCACCGCGATCCGGTGCCCGCTGTGTCCTCCGGTCCGATCGGACGGGACCTCTGTACGAGGTCCCGATCATGTGATCACTGATTGGCCAATCAGTGATCACATGCAAAGTAGTAAGCAAGATGTCACTTGTGACATCATTGCTTACTACGTGTGAAATCTGTGAATGATCACAGAGGTCACATGGTACAAGGCTATTCACAACAGCCTTGTACCATGTGACAAGCTGTGACCAATCACAGCTCACTCAGTACTTCTCAATGAGTGCAAGAATGCAGACAGAGAGAAAGAGAAATGATTGCTTTTACATCCTATATGGGTGTAAAAGGAATCAGTGTAAAAAAAAAAAAAAAAAATCTTCATCACCCCCCACAAGTAGTACAGTGTCACAATGGTGACACTGTTCTGCTAGGGTGACAGTATGTAAAAAAAAAAAATAATAATAATAATATAAAAAAATAAAATAAAAATGTAAAAAAAATGTTTAAAAATTATAATTTTTGGTTATAAACTAATTTGGATTTTTTTTTTACTACAAAGATAACGGAATAAATTTTGTCAAAGATTTATGATGAAATAATTTTTATTTGCAAAATTTTATTAAAAAAACACTTTTTTTCAAAATTTTTGGACTTTTTCATTTACATAGCAAAAAAAAAAAATCCCAGCGGTGAATAAATACCACCAAAATAAAGCTTTATCTGTGCCAAAAAAATGGTAAAAATTAATTTGGGTACAGTGTTGCATGACTGCGCAATTGTCATTCAAAGTGTGATAGCGCTGAAAGCTGAAAATTGCCCTGGTCAGGAAGGGGGTAAAAGTGTCCGGTCTGGAAGTGGTTAATAAACAGCTGTGCAAATATTGTGTGGCATAACAAATTAGAACTGCCACAAATTTTATTCTACAGGGCCTGTGCTTTCAGAAAAAAAATGTAATTTGGGTGGGTTCTAAGTACTTTCCCAACAAAAATGCTGATTTTAACATGGGTGTGAAAAATGTAAAAGATGCCCAAGATGCAAAGTGGTTAAATATTCCCACTAGTATGCCTGTATTTTTGCATGAAAACATTTTCTTCTTCTTTACAGTAATATTTTACATAATTTAAAAACCTGAATAGGTTAATTGCTTTTTTCTCTAATAAAACTTGAAAAAAAAACACCTTTAGTGAATACTTGCTTATTTGTAACTGAAATGTGAAAAAATGTAAATTTAAAAATGTACTCTAATGAATACTCCATACAATAAATTGTCACAAAAGGAAAAATAAACTATTTAAGAACGGTATTTGCAAACACATAGCAATAATGATGTTTGTTATAAAACCTGGTATTGTAATTTTTTTTTTCTGTAAAATATTCCTTTTAAAATATTTTAATTGCAGATGAAGATTTTTTTTTTCACAAATTATACTTTTTTTGCATTACAACCTAGAAAGTTTTAATTTGTCTGGTTACAAACACATTTTCATCTAATTAAACCTTCTGGAAATGAGACGCTGCTGATAAAATTAAGGATAATTTTTACACTGTTTTATACATGACAAGTTTTACTCTTTTTTTTTTTGTGAATCACACCAATTTTTCATTGATTTAAATAAGGTAGAGATGCAAATTCAAATAGTTCTAGGTCTTTAAATATAGAAAACATAAAACCCTACTGTATGTTTGAGGCAAATAAAGCCTTGGAATAGAACGAAGAAATGATTTAAGTAAATATAATCCAATATACAAATACATAACTTCCAGTTACAGTGAGGTGTAAATCTAAAGCCAGTGATGTCTCATCTTATCTTTAAGTTACACTCTTCGCTGCACAGGTAAGATTTAAAAGTCTTTTCTGAATTATAATAATCTCATTCGATATGGGGCGAGATGATATTACTACAAGGCTTTATATTTAAAAACAAAACTACAGACAAAAGAGTTCAATCTCTACTATTCCTCTGATTTCGTGTCTCAATCTCTCTCTTTCTCTTGCTGGCCCAGTTTTCATTTCTTATGATTGCAAACAGAGCAAATGATGTGGCCTGGCAGTGGGAAAAGCAAAAAAGAATTCTGAGGTGCATCACCAAAGGGATCACTAGCAAGGGGAAAAGGTCCTGATTCCTCTATATAGATCTTTTGTTATCACTAGAGGGGTCACCAGCCAGAGGAAGAAGGTCTGATTCCTCTATGTGGGTCTTTCGTTATCATTAGAGGGGTCACCATCAGGAGGAAGGAGGTCCTGATTCCTCTGTATAGATCTTTATATCACTAGAGGGGTCACCGGCAGGAGGAAGGAGGTCCTGATTCCTCCATATAGATCTTTATATCACTAGAGGGGTCACCATCAGGAGGAAGGAGGTCCTGATTCCTCTGTATAGATCTTTATATCACTAGAGGGGTCACCGGCAGGAGGAAGGAGGTCCTGATTCCTCCATATAGATCTTTATATCACTAGAGGGGTTACCAGCAGGAGGAAGGAGGTCCTGATTCCTCTATATGGGTCTTGTAGTTATCACTAGAGGGATCATCAGCAGGAGGAAGGAGGTCCTGATTCCTTTATATAGATCTTTATATCACTAGAGGGATCACCAGCAGAAGGAAGGAGGTCCTGATTCCTCTATATAGATCTTTATATCACTAGAGGGGTTACCAGTAGGTAGAAGGAGGTCCTGATTCCTCTATATAGATCTTTATATCACTAGGGGGGTCACCAGCAGGAGGTAGGAGGTCCTGATTCCTCTATATAGATCTTTATATCACTAGAGGGGTTACCAGTAGGTAGAAAGAGGTCCTGATTCCTCTACATAGATCTTTAGTTATCACTAGAGGAATCACCATCAGGAGGAAGGAGGTCCTGATTCCTCTATATAGATCTTTAGTTATCACTAGAGGAATCACCAGCAGGAGGAAGGAGGTCCTGATTCCTCTATATAGATCTTTATATCACTAGAGGGGTCACCAGCAGGAGGAAGGAGGTCCCGATTCCTCTATATAGATCTTTATATCACTAGAGGGGATCACCAGCAGGAGGAAGGAGGTCCTGATTCCTCTATATAGATCTTTATATCACTAGAGGGGTCACCAGCAGGAGGAAGGAGGTCCTGATTCCTCCATATAGATCTTTATATCACTAGAGGGGTCACCAGCAGGAGGAAGGAGGTCCTGATTCCTCTATATAGATCTTTATGTCACTAGAGGGGTCACCAGTAGGTAGAAGGAGGTCCTGATTCCTCTATATGAGTCTTTAGTTATCACTAGAAGAGTCATCTACAGGTAGAAGGAGGTCCTGATTCCTCTACATACAGTTGTGACCAAAATTATTCAACCCCCAATGCTGTAAAGGGGTTTAGGGACTATAGTGTACATTTGGAATTGTATTCAGAATCAAATCCTACAAGGACGTTGTAACTACCCAAATGCAACTAAAATGACATCAATTGTTTATGTAATACAGTAGTAAATGGTTCTTATGTGGTTTCTTCATTGCCACAATTATTCAACCCCTTAAAGACTACCACTCTGAAGAACAGAGGTTCATACAGGTGCTTTCCATCAGGTATTGAAAACACCTGTGGATGTCACCGAGCAGCAATCAAGCATAATAAGCACCAATTAGGCAGCTTTAAAATGACTGTGATACTCAGCTCCTTCTAGACATTTACTGGTGTGGTTACAAACATGGTGAAGGCAAGAGAATGGTCCAGGAAGACAAGAGAAGAGGTGATTTCTCTTCACAGGAAGGGCAATGGCTATAAGAAGATTGCAAAGATGTTAAACATACCAAGAGACACCTTAGGAAGCATCATTCGCAAATTCAAGGCAAAGGGCACTGTTGAAACGCTACCTGGTCGTGGCAGAAAGAAGATGCTGACTTCGACTGCTGTGCGCTACCTGAAGCGTAGAGTGGAGAGAAGTCCCCGTGTGACTGCTGAGGAACTGAGAAAAGATTTGTCAGATGTGGGTACAGAAGTTTCAGCCCAGACAATAAGACGCACACTGCGTAATGAAGGCCTCCGTGCCAGAACTCCCAGGCGTACCCCCTTGCTGTCTCCAAAGAATAAGAAGAGTCGACTGCAGTATGCCAAAAGCCATGTGGACAAACCACAAAAGTTGTGGGATAGTGTTCTGTGGACTGATGAAACAAAATTAGAACTGTTTGGGCCCATGGATCAACGCTATGTTTGGAGGAGGAAGAACAAGGCCTATGATGAAAAGAACACCTTGCCTACTGTGAAGCATGGTGGAGGGTCAATCATGCTTTGGGGCTGTTTTGCTTCTGCAGGTACAGGGAAGCTTCAGCGTGTGCAAGGTACCATGAATTCTCTTCAGTACCAGGAGATATTGGATGGAAACGTGATGCAGTCCGTCACACACCTGAGGCTTGGGAGACGTTGGACCTTTCAACAGGACAATGATCCCAAGCATACCTCCAAGTCCACTAGAGCATGGTTGCAGAGGAAAGGCTGGAACATTTTGGAGTGGCCATCGCAGTCACCAGACTTAAATCCGATTGAGAACCTCTGGTGGGACTTAAAGAAAGCAGTTGCAGTGCGCAAGCCTAAGAATGTGACTGAACTGGAGGCCTTTGCCCATGAAGAATGGGCGAAGATACCCGTAGATCGCTGCAAGACACTTGTGTCAAGCTATGCTTCACGTTTAAAAGCTGTTATAACTGTAAAAGGATGCTGTACTAAGTACTAAGATTGAATGTCACTTGGGGGTTGAATAAAACTGATAATGCTGTGAGCACAGAAAAGACATTTGTGGTTATTTCATTATAACTGTTATGTTATATTTGTCTGACCTACAAGTGCCTCTTTAATGTAAATGTAAGCAAGATGACTGAATGATCAAAAGCAATGTCAAACTGGCCAAAACACTCAATTTCAGTGGGGGTTGAATAATTTTGGTCACAACTGTAGATCTTTAGTTATCACTAGAGGAATCACCATCAGGAGGAAGGAGGTCCTGATTCCTCCATATAGATCTTTATATCACTAGAGGGGTCACCAGCAGGAGGAAGGAGGTCCTGATTCCTCTATATAGATCTTTATGTCACTAGAGGGGTCACCAGTAGGTAGAAGGAGGTCCTGATTCCTCTATATAGATCTTTAGTTATCACTAGAGGGATCACCAGCAGGATGAAGGAGCTCCTGATTCCTCTCTATATATTTTAGTTATCACCAAAGGAGTCATCTACAGGAAGAATGAGATCCTGATTCCTCAATCTCTCTCTCTCTTTCTCTTGCTGGCCCAGTCTTCGTTTCTTATGACTGCAAACAGAGCAAACAATGTGGCCAGGCAGTGGGAAAAGCAAAAAGAATTCTGGGGTGCATCACCAAAGGGATCACTAGCAAGAGGAAAAAGGTCCTGATTCTTCTATATAGATCTTTTCTTATCCCTAGAGAGTTCACCGGCAGGAGGAAGGAGGTCCTGATTCCTCTATATAGATCTTTATATCACTAGAGGGGTCACCGGCAGGAGGAAGGAGGTCCTGATTCCTCTATATAGATCTTTATATCACTAGAGGGGTCACCAGCAGGAGGAAGGAGGTCCCGATTCCTCTATATAGATCTTTATATCACTAGAGGGATCACCAGTAGGTAGAAGGAGGTCCTGATTCCTCTATATAGATCTTTAATTATCACTAGAGGGGTCACCAGGAGGAGGAAGGAGGTCCTGATTCCTCTATATAGATCTTTATATCACTAGAGGGGTCACCAGTAGGTAGATGGAGGTCCTGATTCCTCTATATAGATCTTTAGTTATCACTAGAGGGGTCACCAGCAGGAGGAAGGAGGTCCTGATTTCTCTATATAAAAAAGGACAGACTTGATGGACTACTTTGTCTTTTTAAGCCATCACTCTCCTCTGTTCCGGTTTCTCTCCTTTCCATCCCTTTCCTCTTTCTTTTTTTCTCCCCCATCTTTCTCCTCTCCTCCTCCCTTCTCTATTCTCTTATACCCCGTCTACCTCTTCTCTCTTTCTCCATTGTGATCAAGGTAAAGGTGCAGTAAAGTTATTAGGGCCAGATTTACTAACATACAAAGTCACCCGGAGTAATCATGTATTTTCTACAAAAGCAAACTCCAGTGGAATATGAACAAAAAAAACAGAGCTGTATCGTCACTTTACTGCATGACTGAAATGAAGACAGGTGCACTTTAGTTACATTATCACTGACCTTCACATATTAGTGAATCAGATCCTAGACTTTACCTGTCCCCCTCCCTTCATCTGTATCACTTCTCTACTTCTCTATCACTCTCTCTGGCTCTCTCACTCCCTCTTTGACTTCATCATTCCACTTTTCCTGCCCTTTCTTTCATTCTCATGCTGTCTATCAACCTGTCATCTATTTCACCCTATTATTTCATTCCCTCATCCCACTTGCCCTCTCTCTTGCCCCCCCCCCCCCTCTATTCGCTCTCTCTATATATCTTCTCTCTCCTTTCTCTCTCTGTCCCTCTGTCCCCCTCTCACCTTCTCTCTCTCTGCCCCCCCTCACCTTCTCTCTCTCTGCCCCCCCTCACCTTCTCTCTCCCCCCTCTGCCCCCCCTCTCACCTTCTCTCTCTCTCTCTCTGCCCCCACCTTTTCTTTCTCTCTCCTCCTCTGTCCCCCCTCTCACCTTCTCTCTCTCTCTCTGCCCCCACCTTCTCTTTCTCTCTCCTCCTCTGTCCCCCCTCTCACCTTCTCTCTCTCTCCCTCTGCCCCCTCTCACATCCTCTCTCTCTCCCTCTGCCCCCCATCTCACCTTCTCTCTCCCTCTCTCCCTCTACCCCCCTTTCACCTTCTCTCTCTCTCTGCCCCCTCTCATCCTCTCTCTCTTTCCCTCTGCCCCCCCCCCCACCTTCTCTCTCTCTTTCTCTCTCTCTCCCTCTGCCCTCTCTCACCTTCTCTCTCCCTCCCTCTATCCCCCTCTCACCCCCCATCTCTCTCTCTTTCTCCCTCTGCCCCCTCTCACCTCTCTCTCTCTGCCCCCCTCTCACCCCCCTCTCTCGCCCTCTGCCCCCTCACACCTTCTCTCTCTCTCTCTTGCCCTCTCTCTCCCTCTACCCCCCTCTCGCATCTCTCTCTCTGCCCCCTCTCACCTTCTCTCTCCCTCTGCCCCCCTCACCTCTCTCTCTCCCCCCTCTGCCCCCCTCTCACCTTCTCTCTCTCTCTGTCCCCCCTCACCTTCTCTCTCTCCCCCCTTACCCCCTCTGAAAAAAATGTATTAGAAGTATGGAGAGTGATCACTGTGAAAGGTTGCCGAATTTAGTCTTTAATAATAATTAAAAAAAAAAAAAAAAAATATATATATATATATATATATAATGTATTTATTTATTTTTGACTTTTTTTAGATAGATATATATATAAATAAAATATATACATTTATTTAGGTATTTTTTTACATACATATATATATATATATATATATATATATATATAATGTTCTTATGCGACTCATGGTGCGAGCTGGATCTTACTTCAATCTACCTCTCATGTGCTTAAAAAACATTTGATTAATTCTCCTCTTACCTGATTGGGTACTTACACAGTGAACACATCTTCATCTTATTTACTATGTCAGCTTCACTTTATTTACTAATACACACTTTTGCTAAGTGAATACCTTCTACCCCTTTAGTGAATCATCCCCTCTGACTCCTCTCTCCCCCTCCTCCCTCTGTCCTTCTTCTATCACTCTCTCCTTTTTTTTCTCTATTTCTCATTTCCCGTTCCCTATCTTTGTGCAGACACACAGCTCAGCACACCTATCTGTATGCCATGCTGAACCTTGTGCTCCTGCTGTGTCTGGGTAGTCGCAGGTGACTTCCCTCGTTTCATAAACTGCTACCAGGCAGCACCCGGAATACTGAATATTTAGATTGTAAGCTCCCAGGATCAGGCCCTCCTATCCCTCTTGTATTGAACTGTATTGTTGCTGTATTGTCTCCTTTTATATTGTAAAGCGCTGAGCAAACTGTTGGCACCATAAATCCTGTATAATAATAATATATAAATCCTGAATAATAATGTTTTGCAGTTTAAAATAAATTGAATAAAAAATATATACGTATGTACAGAAGTGCACTAACCTAGAACCTCATTTTATTTATCTCTCTCTCCTTCTCTCTCTCTCTCACTCTCTGCCCCCCTCTTACCTTCTCTCTCTGCCTCTGTTGCCCCTCTCACCTTTTCTCTCTCTCACTCTGTTGCCCCTCTCACCTTCCCTCCCTCTCCCTCTGTCCCCCTCTCACCTTCCCTCCCTCTCCCTCTGTCCCCCTCTTACCTTCTCTCTCTCTCTCTCTCACTCTGTTGCCCCTCTCACCTTTCCTCTCTCTCCCTCTGCCCCCCGTCACCTTTCCTCTCTCTCCCTCTGTCCCCCTCTCACCTTCCCCTTCTCTCTCCCTCTGCCCTACCCCCCTCTCTCTCTCTCTCTCTCACACTCTGTTGCCCCTCTCACCTTCCCCCTCTCTCCCCCCATCCCCCTCTCGCCTTCTCTCTCTCTCTCTATCTCTCTCCACCCCCGCCCCCTCTCACCTTCTCTCTCCTTCTCTGTCCCCACTCTCACCCTCTCTCTCTCTCCCACTCTCACCTTCTCTCTCGCTCTCTCTGTCCCCATTCTCACCTTTTCTCTCTCTCTCTGTCCCCACTCTCACCCTCTCTCTCTCTCCCACTCTCATCTTCTCTCTCTCTCTCTGTCCCCACTCTCACCTTCTCTCTCGCTCTCTCTGTCCCCATTCTCACCTTTTCTCTCTCTCTCTGTCCCCACTCTCACCTTCTCTCTCTCTCTCTGTCCCCACTCTCACCTTCTCTCTCTCTCTCTGTCCCCACTCTCACCTTCTCTCTCTCTCTCTCTCTCTCTGTCCCCACTCTCACCTTCTCTCTCTCTCTCTCTCTCTCTCCTGCACTGTCAGTGTAGTCACAGATGACCTCCCTCTCTTTTGCATAAACTGCTGCAAGGCAGCACCCAGAATACTGAATATTTAGATTGTAAGCTCCCAGGA